>NC_056751.1:163158064-163343064 GCF_019279795.1 Protopterus annectens | reverse complement strand
GAGTGGCATAGGGATATATGGCCGGATTAGTACGTTAATCTATGTTTCCATACTGGGGGATGGTGTTGAAGGGCTTGGCGAGGTCCACATAGGCTTTGTGGACTGCTTTACCCTCTTCAGCAGCTATGCAGACTGAGTCAAAGCAGTCACACAGGTTCAGGAGAGATGACTGGCCCTCCATGAGCCCAATCTGTGTGGGGTCCAGTGTTTGCAGGATTCCATGATAATGCATTCCATAGCCATGCAGATCAGGCTCATCAGTCTAATGTGATGGTAGTTCCCGGGATCCAAGGTGAGTCACCCCTTGTGTAGTGGGATAACTGCAGCCATGCACCAATCAGTGGGCACCAGGCCTGATGTGTGGCTATGATTACACATGACAGTTAGGTGAGTTGCCATTTAATTTTGTAGTTCATGTAGTACACAGCCCAGGATGTCATTTGGTCCCATGGATGCTGTATTTTTAGCTGTGGATAGTGCAGTTTCTACTTGTGTAGCCATGACTACTGGGCATTGGAACTCATGTCGTATTGACATGGGCCCTTTTGGGGGTGAGAGGGGGTTGAATGTGGCACTAAATAAATCTGCCAGGATATTGCCAAATTCCGTGGGAGCAGTCTATGTAATGCCATTCTGTTGTAGCCCAGAGCACTTCTGAGCATTGCCAGTTAGATTCTGGACATAAGTATAGAATGATGTGTGGTTTTCTGTGTAATCTTTGGCAGTTTTAATTACATAACCAGCTTTGGAGGATTCCATGAGGGATCTCAACTTCCTACTGGGGCTGGTAATGGAATTGTTTGCATCCTTGGAATATCTGTTTTCCGTCAACAGTGTCTACCTTCTGTTGTATACTCTGTTCATGGCAGTAGACATCCAGACTGGCCTGCTTATTTGGGAGGAGAGTGTCATGGCTCTATGTGGGATGTCAGGAATCATGCACAAGTGGATGTACTCATACAGTGCCTTAATGCAAGATTCATCAGTTGAACTGCCAGCATCTGTCTCCATGGGTGTCACAAACATTGTCACTTCTGCCTTGAGTAGCATGACATTGGCTTTGGAGAGGTCTTTTATGGACAACTCTATATACATTCATTTCCCATGTTTGGTTTGATTAGCCTATGGTGGGATTACTTTGGTGAAATCTCAGTTTCATGTATTGCTGGAATGGCTTAGTGGTTAGCTACTGTGATTGTAATTTACAGGGTCCTGGGTTCATGATCTGCAAGGGTAGGTTATTTTTGTTCTGGCCAGAACAGCAGTTAATGCATACAGACTACTTAGGGAAATTTAAGCTAGTCACACTCAATACAATTCAAATGCCCTAATTTGGCAATCCCGCTGATGTCAATCACTGTGAAGTACAATTTGGGAAAAGCGTACTCCAACAATCTTTGTGGTGTGTGCTATAACTGTGTACCATTGTAGTATAATATAGAACTCTGGTAGGGGTTCTATTCTCACACATGGGAGTTGTGGATGCTTTTGTGTCTGTTCCTATGCCTGTGTAGGGAGCAATGCATGTTTGGCTAGTCACACTCACTACAACTCATTTGCCCTACTTTGGCACTCCTGCTGATGTTACTTACTGTGAAATAAACATTTGGGGAAAAAGTACTCCAGTAATCTCTGTAGTGTAATAACTAGTTAGGTAGGAGGTCTAATCCCAGGTGTGTGTCTTAATGTGTCGATGTTTATAATTTGTGTCCTATGTGGAGATGGTTGTGAGTGTGTAACAACTGGACTCAATGTTGAGTGGGTTTTGCAAATCTCTTATATGGTGCCCCTAGTATATATCGCAATATCCACCGTGCAGGGATGACAGATGTGATATCAGTACATAGTCAGTCAGGTGTTCAGTACCCTGGACCAGTTGGTGTGTGACACAAACATGCTTACCTTTTACTCTCCCAACCCACCTTGACTTATCTTTGTCTCTGTCTGCCTCTCTCACACCCTCTCTGGAGGATGTGGAGATTTATACTTGCTTTGCTTAGGCAGTGGCAGTGATGCTCATAATCAGTTGATGGCCTTTGCATGAATTACAGCCCTCCTCTACCTGATTGCATGTGGAACAACTGTGGTAACATTCCCATAGCCAATTGCATGGAAACACACCCCAATTGCTAGTAACATCATGTTGGTGTTGGGCCATTTCATTCACTGTGAACAGAAACTAGATCTATTGTTTGGCAAACAGCATCACGGCTGGATTGCGGACTTACCTCTGACAACATACACTGTGGAAACAGGCCAACACATAGGAGGGGGATTTGTCTGTCTTGACTACAGACTGTAAGTGCTGCTATACTGCAGCTGGGGTAATATTGGTTTAACAGGGTGTGTGTGGATATGGCTGTCCTACATGTTTTAATACTTGTCATGTCAGTGCTATGTTTATGGGGAATCCCCATCTGTAGGGTCATCTGCCGACTGGGCAGTGTGCGGTGCCTTGTGTTCTTTGTGTTACCCACAGAGCACCTGTCTCTCAATTGTAGAAGGTAGTGTGAGGATTGCAGTCAGTAGATGGTGACAGCCAGGAGGGTTACTGACGTCATTTCCCTCATAGGACATATGGTGCAACAAACCCTATTATGACAGTAAATGTATGAGGGTATCACAGCAACATGTCAATATTGGCCCTGTGTTTGTGCCTTCAGCCACAACTCTGTCAACCTTTGTGCATATGTCATGCAGTAGGGGGTGCATATGTTCCGTACACCATATTCATTGACAGCATATCTGATAACAAGCCAGTGAGATATCAGACTGCTACACATGTTATGTATAGTAGGGGCTATATTTGAGGACATAGCCTAGGCATTCTGTGGTTGTGTGTACAGTACTGTGGTATGTATAAGTCTGGTAATCGTCGACAGTGTGTGTATAGTGAATATGTACCTTGGCCTATGTGGAGACTGTGGTAGATGTCATTGTTCTTGGTCCTGTTCTATCTGATGTTACATGCTGCTCCACTGTATGTCACCCTATCTGCTTACATGTTTGTAGGGATGAACACACACACATGTCCCATACCACAGACAGGCATTGGACCACACTGTCCAGTGGCTCAGGATATGTAGGGTTGTTGTGTGAGTGGCTTATGAGTATGGAGTAGATCAGATAGTCCATATACTGTAATAGTACGCTAGCTTACCATATGTGGCTGTGGCTGTGTTCACATTGGTTGTAGTTATGCACTTTCACACAGATGTCTGTTACTCTGTGATGTGACATGCCTGTAGAGCCTGCTATCTATGCAGATACATGTGTATTCCCACATGGGAGATGTAGCCCAGTGTTGAGTCAGTCTGCCTGTAGTTTGCACTGTGCTTTGTTACATGCCTAGCAGCTTACTGTACTTATCCACTGAGATGTCATGTCCAGATACTTGCCAGATGTACTTCTGCTGGGCCACCATGACAGTCATGTATGTCAGACAAAGCAGTTGGATGCTGTTCAGATATATGTCACTAACTAGTGGGTAGTATGTGGCCATGGCACCTCTGTAAAAGTGGTTATTATGTGTCAGGACAGACAGGGGTGTATGAATGCATAACCTATGGGGGCAAATGTATACCATTATTTATGTGTTATACCCATCTACATGACTGTTAACATCCACATTGACAGGCCTGGTCCACATGTTTTGCATGAAGGGGTTCTGTGTATACCCCTGGACTGACCAGTGTGTGTGCCAGACTGTCCACTTATATTGGATATATCGCAGCTGTAGTCCACAGGGGAGTTACTGTGCTAGCAGTGGCACTGTACTATGATGACCTTAGGATGTCTGTCAGTAGCCAATGGCACACATGTTAGCAGCAGATGTGGCCTCCCACACACACACCATTTCTGTGAAGATGATCCCTATTACAGTAGCAATAGTCTACAAATATACCTGCAATACATACATGACATCCCCTTGCACTTAGAGGGTGGGACTATTGGGGCTAAGGTAGGGCTCCATTCCATGTGCAGGACATATGGTGAACATATATGTTTATATAATTATACATATATCCATATAGATATATAAACATATACATATCTTGCTTACTGTATGACAACAGTTTTACACATATGTGCCTGTGTTCCAGCCTCTGTCCTCCACCTACATACCAGGCTTTGCACATGTGACATGCTGTCAGGGGTTGTTATGTAGTAGGCTGTGTGTATGTCATGCTGTTATTCCTGCCATCCCTCCACTGCTGTTGTGTCCCCCACACATACTGGGGGGGTGGGGCCATATATGTGTAGGCTTCACACAATACATGTGTGCCCTAATGCACTGCAGAGGCCAGTGTACATAACTGTGGTATATGGCCCAATAGTAGTGAGTGTGGGGGGGTGCACCATGACTAACCTAGGCTGTTACAACATGTGTGGGTATCTGAGGTTAGCTGCCTTAAGGTATCTGGATGTACATTACCATACAATCCACCGTGGGTAAATGCAGGCCTGCTTCCTCCTGCCATATGGAATGTTCTGGTTGCCAGTGTGATTGTGATGGTGTTCAGTTATGCCTTGTTATGTAACAGATACATCTCATTGTGTCAACTGGGGCCTGTACCCGCTAGGGATTGTGTACAGAGTGTAGATAGAGGCTGCTGACCTATACATCTGCATTATGTACGGTTAATTGTCTAGTATGCTGTGGGCCAGTCTGTCATTACTATTGTACTACCTGAAGGCCTCGGCCTGGACAGCAACATATGTCAACCTTTCCAGACTAC
This sequence comes from Protopterus annectens, assembly GCF_019279795.1. NCBI lineage: Eukaryota > Metazoa > Chordata > Ceratodontiformes > Protopteridae > Protopterus > Protopterus annectens. The sequence continues at coordinate 163,338,325 of NC_056751.1, read as the reverse complement.
TGTCTCAGTATAACTGTTTCACAGTTACATTACACTGTTCATATGGATGTCAGCGTCTAAACGGCTATATGACATGGCATATACAACTGTCATAGTACACAAATATAGCTTTCACATTCATTTATACACACCTGTGTGTTGTGTTATATCCTTTGATATCTCTGTGGGTATATGTTGCAGGCTATGAATGTCATTGGTATGGGTGGCTCATACAGTCTCCAGCTGGTAAGGTGGTGACTGTAGGAATACTGGCTGCTCAATATTGTGTGCACGTACTACATATGTATCTTACTGTACATATTTCTGTGTGTGTATGTGTAGTTACATATATATATATATATATATATATATATATATATATATATATATATATATATATATATATATATATGTGTGTGTGTGTGTGTGTGTCTGTGTATATGTATCCTAGGGATGGTCATGTCATGTGTGGTCCTGGTTATGGGATCTGCAACATTTGGTACTGTATTACAGGGGGGGACGTGCTTGGCTGGGGGGGAGTATACCTATTTGTACCAGAGGTATATTGTGTGGAGCCTCTCAACCCCATTAACGTTGCATGAGGACATATATGTTTTTGTTATTTCCCCATTATCTCCAGATGTCTGTCCGTATACACCTATATATGTATATGTATATACCTGCTGACATATATATGACCTGCTGTATATATTTACACATGTAGCTGTAATCATATATAATCATAGATGTAGGCATTTGCATGTATATATGTTCATATATATTTATATATGTGTATATATATATATATATATATATATATATATATATATATATATATATATATATCAGTATGTTGTACCTGTTTAGAAATTAATATGTTTACTCACACACATGCATTTATATGTTGGAATACATTCTCTGTACTGTTGAATGACTGGGCTGGATGATATGTTTGTGAAAACAACAGGGTTATGTATATCTGCCATGGTTTACTGGTAAATCACTTTGTGTATGGTGTGCAGGGTCCTGGGTGCGAGCCTTGCAGAGGCAGTTTATTTTGTTGCTAGCCAGAACATGGCCTGTTGCATACGGAGTGATTAAGGCACTTTAAAGCAATGGCAAGTGGGTTTGCATGGAGGTAAGCACTGCTAAATCCTGGTTACAGTTTCTTATACTCAGCTTCTAAATTGCTTAAACTGTGTAGGCAGTGCTTAGCTCTGCTCATACCTGTGCAAACCTGCTTACAACTGCTTTGAAGTGCCTACTCCCACTTACCCCCATGCTAACCTCTTTAAAAGAAAATGAAAAATGGTTGCTAGAAAAGTGGTGAAAAAGGGGCACAAAGAGGGTTAAGACATTAGGGAAATAGCTAGGCATGTGCAGGAAGGGTGTAGGAAAGGTCCATAGCTGCCCATTTCTTCTACAGCAACAGCTGTGTACACTGAATATGGAGGTAGATTTGGACCCTCAAATCCCTGGGAGAGGGGTGAGGACAGCATAAATTCATTGTGATGCCAATTAGACTAGATTACATTTGTCCAGTGGACACATGTGCGAAATGGACAGTCATGTATGGGGCGAGATTGTTTTGTGGGAACAGATTGCCCTTCATTTTCTTTTTAGGTGGGAGTGGGATGTTGGGGAGGGGTTGTTGGCATATTTGGGGAGGTAGGCTGGGTAGGTTAACAGACATGACACACAAGACGCATACAGAGGTGGTATATGACACATGTGGTGGGTAAACACCTTGATGGGGAGGGGTGTTGAGATATTGGAAGCCCACAAGCCCACTAGTGGTAACAGTGGGAATGAGGTCCCCACCCTTGGGCATTCACCGTGGTGTCACCACAGTGCCATACCCTTGTGAAATATGACTGCAGACCATCCTCTTGCTGACAAATGTACACCTACAAGACAAATGGATAACATTATGGAGTTAATCAGTGTTACTGACAGCTGAAATGCATCATAGCTGCATGGCTACACTACCTGACATGTATGCATTACACATTACCCCTGACAACATCTTACACTGCAGTACATTGCGGCACTCTATAACAGTCACTGTGTGCATCAGCACCATATTAGCATGTCCCTGCATCGATGTTATGGATGACAGGGATGTGGCACAGGTATTATCATATGCACAGGGTGTGTTGCTGGTTTTCCAGAGGCCGAGGGTGGTCCATACATGTGTTACCATGTGTGTGGATGATAGGTTTGGTTCATTGATTGGGGTATGGGGATGTGGTGTGTGTCGGTATGGGGCTGCCCTAGGTGTGGTTGCATAGTGTGCTGGTATGCATGCACACAGTCCTACCATGTGGCTGCCCTATATAGGTGTTGTTGGACAGCTGCAGACCATACCTGGCAGGGTGTGCAGTTCAGTGCCTCCGGCCATGGACATGTTGACTGGGCCTGCCAGGGGTTCCATGGGCATGTGCAGGTACAAACCTTGAGGAGCTACTCTCCCCTGATGATGACAGGTGTCTGCTGGAACCATGTCCTGCTTGGGACTGGCCAGGGCCACGTGCACGAGGCCTGCTGTGGTGTGGTGTGGACAGCACCCCCAGTGGTGTGCTGGGGCTGGTACTGCCACTACAAGAGTGGCTTGGTGTCCTGGCACGTCCACATTGACCACCAGCTGCTTGTATTTCTGGCCTATGTCCACGCGGCCGTCACACCACTACCATCACATGTTCAAGCACGGACATACCACGGTCAAGGTGGACCACCATCTCACCCCACTATCTATCCATGACCTCGGTCTGTTCATGGAGGGCAGCAGCAAGGTCATGGAGGTTGCCACTTACAGATGAGAAAGCAGCCCTCTGCAGCCTCAGGCCCTGTCTGGTGTACATGTCCATACATGCCTGTCCCTCCATTATAGCCGGAAACATGCTCCTGGTGGTACCAGTTGTGGCACCTCTGCCAGGGACATGACCAGCAGCCCTACCACGAGCACCACAGTGCATCTGCCAATGTGGTGACCTGACAGGCATCTGGCTATGTTGACTGTGACCCGACACAGTTGACATGGACACCACACTTTCCTGGTCACTGGCACCAACCAACTGTCCCTCTGCTATGGCCATGTTTGATGGGGTTTGTGGGGGAACTGTAACTGTTTGTGGGCTTGGGGTGGCTAGGAGGGTGATGACACATGATGGTGCAGTTTCGGCCTCTGACAACTCTACCTGTGCCTCAACAGTACCATCATCATCAGTGTCTGTACAGACACCTATCTCCGTTTGCATGCAGGAGGGACCCTGACCCACCTTGCCACCTGTGGGGGAAACAAACACACACTTTAAGACCTGTACAGCATTGCATAACAGTACACACATTTACACACACACACACACAGTCACAGTCACACACACAGTCACAGTCACACACACACAGTCACGCACACACACACACACACACACACACACACACACACACACACACACACACACACACACATGTACACCCACACAGACTGACAGTCCACCTTACTACCACCCTTTCTCTGGGTTTACGGACAGTCCCACATTCAGTTACATATGTTCCCCATCCTGCATGGCACTTGCTAACATACACTCATTAATACTACCCATTAACATATCATTCCTCTCCATGCCTACACGTGTGATCACAACACATGACCTGTTACTCCATCACCTCCCTGACTTTTGTCAAGTAGGTTGTACATGGCATCACTGCTGTCATCCAGTATTACCCTGTTTATGTCCAGTCATGGTGTACATGCCCCCTATATGGTTGGGGCTGCTACATTCACTACATATGCCACACACCGGAGTCTCATACTACAGTCTTGCTCAGTCCATGCCACATCTGCTGCACAATCAACCCATCATGTGCACAACAGTAATACCTGGATACACTCACTGATGTGGCCTGGTAATTCCCCATTGCATTAGTAGTGCTGCATACTTGGGTAGCCAGTTATCTGTCTGCTGCTGGTAATATGATGTGTATACCTGGTATGTACTTTCCCTCCCAATGCATGTTCTGTGCTACAGATCTTGTTATGCTATCAGCTGTCCTGTGTTTACATATCAGATAGGTTGTCCTGGTGTCTCATGTGTCATTACATGTACATGTACAGCACAATCCAAAGGGGAAGTGCTGCCATGTGATTAATCCCACTATTGCCTGTGCATACATGGACACCCACACAGACACACATGTACACACACATCTGACATGCATTGACCACACTACACTCCACCAGATTGCACTTACAGACACAATCAATACACACACCCCCACACACACCTACATGAGGGGTTGCACACCTTTTGTCTGCACAGTCCTCCCATTACCCTTCTGTCACCATGCATTACATCTGGTGCTCAACAGCATGCAGTGCAACTATAGTGACCTCATGCTAGTGGCAGTATACATGTGTGTGATGCATGGGCTGCGTTGGTAGGTGATGGCACTTCCCCTTGTTAACACTGCACCCATGTACAAAGTGTTACTGTGGACCTATTCTGCACCCTGCCTTGTCCTGTGCACCATACCTCACAGGTGTGCAAATCATTGCTGCATATGTAGTACTATGTCAGTTATGTCAGCTCTAATACTCACAGCCCCTATGTGTTGCAGCACCTCATACCTGAGATGATATGTGAACAGATATAATTTGTGAATGCCTGATATCTGCTTTACAGATCAAAACATCAGCAGTGCATGTATGACCAGTAAAGGACTATTACACTGACACCCACCAGACCTTACCATGGCTGTGGGGGGTGCCCTACACATGTCCCAGAACTCTGCATGGTTGCAATGTCTACTCATGTGCACATCCCTTGGAGTGCGCACACTGCTGTCACTATTGCTGTGAGGTCAGGGTTATGTCTGCCATAGTTACATAACCTGATTGTGTGCAGATACAGCCATGAGGGTGTTGTTTCACACATGTCCTATTGTAGGCCATGTGTCCTGCCATACTTCTCATCCCTGTGGACACATTGCAGAATGACAGGATGTTAGTTATCTTGCATATGTCTGTTGTACCTTTCCAATACCCCAGCATGGTCTCCACTGTGACACAGTGCATTTCACAACAAAACATGAACGTGTAGAGCATGCAGTATGGGTAGGTGTGTTAGATGTGTGCATGGAATATCCCATAGCCATTACATGCACAGTGTATTGTCATGCATGAACATGAACCATACTCACCGGCTACAGGCTGCTACTGTGGTGGTATCCTGGAGGGACCTACATAAGAGTGTGAGAAAGTTGTTGTCTGTGGCCACAGATGTGGCATTTGTAAATGGTGAGTGCAGCATTATGTTACATCTACAGTAGGAGTCCACAATACTACAGCTTACACACGTCTGTTTATTACTACTACATAGCAACAGACTATGTATATGACATCTCAGATTTGCATGATGTACCTGTACAGATGCAGAAGCATACACAAGAGTGGTGTACCGATGTGCCCTGGGGCCTTACCTGCATGGTCCTCAGCCAGTGTGTCGATGGCACCCCCCTTCACAATGCGCCCTGCCACTTGTTGGTGCTGCAGGCGGGCAGGTGCCACAAGACTCCTGAGAAGCTCCTCCACATGGGTGAGGGGTGGATGGGCAGATTGCCCCCCCATTGTGAGGTGGTCCCCCCTTACAGCAGCTGCACGCAGACGTACATGGTGAAGCAGGTCACTGCAATGATGCCGGACCTGCTCATAGCTGTGGTTCTGCAGTCTGACATAATTGGACCTGTGGACTAGTTCGTTCCACAGGGCGGACCACTCCTGCTGATCATGGGCTGTCCAGCCAAACAGCTGTTCATAGTGCTGTACCAAATGTTTAATGATGACTTCTGTTTTGGCAGCACTGTAAACTAGCAAACGGGTGTGGGGCATCCTCCCTGGAAGACATAAAGATGGAAACAGGTCTGAGCAACTCATACAGCAGGGTTACCATAGTTCTTAATACATATATTTGTCTCCCCCCACCATATCAGCTATAACAAACTATTCAGAGAATGCAAGTGGTATGTTGGCTGCTTACCTACCATTGGGACATATGTTGTATTGTACCAGGCTTTGTGCTATGTGTTTCTAGCCATGCTCCCTGTGGGGACACTATCTTTTCTGGCCTGTTACAGACTATTTCACCTGCATGCCATTGTCAGTGCCACTCTCTCTCTCTCTCTGTGTATATATATATATATATATATATATATATATATATATATATATATATATATATATATATATGGTTCTACCTGAGTTAGTCGACACGCCAGAACATCAACAAGTGAATCGCGAGCCCCAGAAGATCGACAATTCAGAAGACCGACACGATGGATGAAAACACTGACGCCGAGGATGCCGACATGGGAAAAGGCTGTGTAAGTATGCGGTAGTGACGGACGTTAGGGTGCGAGTAAGGTAAGTGTGGATATTGACGGTCTGTGGGGATAGGGGTGGGTTAAGTGAGTTAGGGTCAGTGCGCGGGTTAGGTAAGTGTATGTGGTAGTGATTGTGTTTGGGTTAGGGGCGGGTTAAGTGAGTTAGGGTTAGGGAGTGGGTCAGGTAAGTGTCACGGTAGTTATTGTGTTTGGGTTAGGGCGGTTAAGTGGCTTAGGGTTAGGGAGCGGGTCAGGTAAGTGTGCGGTAGTGATAGTGTTTGGGTTAGGGGGTGGTTTAAGTGAGTTAGGGTTAGGGCGCGGGTTAGCTGAGTATCACGGTGACGGACCTTAGGGTTAGGGTTTGGGTTAGGGTTGTAGGTAGTTGTGTATGTGAGGTTTAGTGTGGGTTTGTAGGGATTTTGGTGTGCTTGTGTTGTGTGTGTGGTTTTTGGACAGAGAATGTGTTTTGTTTGTTGATTGTTGTGATTGTGGTGTGTGCAGTGTATGAGGTTTCGTGTTTGTGTACCGTCGGTTATTTAGTTGTCGGGCATGTGGGGTTTCGAGTTTTTGCACTGTCGGTTATGTGGTTTCGGTGATTGCGTTGTCAGTGTTTTGGTTTTTCGTTTATGTCAGGTAGAACCATATATATATATATATATATATATATATATATATATATATATATATATATATATATGTGTGTGTGTGTGTGTGTGTGTGTGTGTGTGTGTGTGTACGTATGTGTGTAGATATATCTTGTGGGTTGTTTATATACCTATATCTATATGAGTGTCTGTATATCTGTAGACATACTTGTCTAATTATATATCACACAGATATTTATCTATATGTGGGGTGCATACAGACATCTGGTCCACATTCTGTAACTGTCTTTCATTCACAGCTGCACTGTTCTGCCTTACTGCAATATAGCCAGACTAACATTAGGGTGGTATATATGGTGAGAGATTGCTGGTAAGCCTATTATACACCTATGGCATTTGTGCATGCTGCATTACAAATTAACATGACTGTCCTGCAAGTGGTGTGCTCTGACACCCATGTGTCTATCATGATGGCAGTACTTCCACCACCAGCTATTGCCCACAGCAACATACCAAACACACATATTATGGCTTAAATCTTTGTCATTCATTGCTGATCTGAAACAGTTGGCGGGTATGTCCCACTGCCTACAGGGACAGACAGTATTGTCCAGAGCAGTTGTTCAGCAGAACTTCATTATAGAGACAACTACAGATGGCACATGTAAATCATTCCACATCATATATCCTCTTGTTCTATACCACATACTACATTCAATTACATACATATATATTTTACATACCTGTCTTTTTTTTCTGACAGCTGTGACAGCTTGTTGTTGTTTGTTTTTTTTTTCTTTTTTTTCTGTCTCTCTCTCTCTCTCTCTCTCCACTAGAGTGATTGAGCTGATTTGAATGGATTGCAGCATGGCTTTTGTAAGTGATGAATATGATCAGGTGATGGGCTCTGCACCAATCAGTGTGCAACAGTTGCTAACTGCATGCAGCCTGCTGTGTAGTACTTCAGATAACCACTGTTATGGCAACCCAGAACTATAAAATACTGACTCATGCAGGCATTGTCCCTTACCTTTCCAGTATGGAGGACATCCTTCCTGTATGTGGGCAGCAGTGTTACAGACAGCAAGTTGCAATACCTCTTATAGCAGGAATTGCAGACACAGGCCAATTACACATTTGTATGAGGTTCCAGACCTGCAGACAGAGTGAGTGGTGTTATATGCATTGTATATTGCTGGTCTTGCAGTGTTTGTGTGTACATAGTAGTTTAGGATGGAATGCATTCTGTCTGCATAGCTCTCAACTGTGGGCCTAGCTACATGACGGCCAGTGGATTGTTTGTTTGGTTTGGTCTGTGCACTACACAGGTCTTGTCCTATATATATCACTGGCAGTCTGTATGTTGCGTGCTATCAGTACATGGCTACATCCATTTGTGTTTCTGATGTTTTATTCATGCATAAGGGTATGTTGCAACAAATCCTGTAACATCAGCAATTTCCAGGGTGTGTAACAGCAATATTGCAATTATGGCCCTGTGTTCCTGCCTCTGTCCTCCACATATATGGCACACTTTGTCCTGCTGTGATACAGTTAGGGGTTGTTGGGTAATGGCCTATCATTATTTATTGCTAGCATTCCTGCTATCACCCCTATGGTTAGCTGTACTCGGAGTTCTAAAAAAAAATTACTACAAGGGCTTCTTCGTTTTATTTAAGTGTACTGTTGCTGTTGAACACACGGGGACTGTTGGTGGGGATAGGCGGACACTTATGAGCGGTCTCTCTCATTTATTTACACATTCTTCTGTTCTACTTTGCAGGGGCATGTTTATTCCGAGATTTCTGCTCTCAGACATGCCCCTTGCACTCGTCCATGCTCCGTGTAGCATTAAGAGTTCAGGCAGCACGGCTTCTTTAATATGCATGGTGCCCTGCTGTCCTCCTCTTAAACTGACGCTTCCGAGCAGGACTAGATTAGTCCTGCATGGAAGATTAGTGAATCCGGGGGATTAACTTACTTATTTTCAATGTCCTCAAATTTAAGAAATTCAGATCCTTTTTTTAAATTGAAAATAGTCCCAACAGTCCTTCAACTTGTTTGAGTTGGAATAATTTAGGAACAGCGCATTGGTGTCATCTGCCATGACTCAAGGGGGGGGGGGGGACATATCATTTTTATATCCATGTTTCTGGGTTGGAAGCATCCTTTGGAGGTTAACATCCAGTCCCTGTCTTGGTTCCTTGCAAACTTGGGACTGGCATAGTCTTTATAAGGGAAGTATATTGGTAAACAGAAAAAGTTTCTTTGCAAATACCCAGCTTGACTACTGTGACAGGCAGAATTTGGTTGGTTTTCCTTTTGGATCTACCTTTCTTTTATCCCTTTCAAAAGATTGTTCTGCCTTCCCTGCAAAATATTAGAGCACTGAAAGCAGCAATATGGAATATTAGAATTCTCAGTGAAGTTTCACTCTTTCCCTCCGATGTAGGTCTTACATCTATCGTGACAGGTCTGTCATATATATGTGTGAGTCTGTTTGATCTACAGGAAAAAAACTTGGCTTCTTCAGTATAGCAGTTTTTATGTCCAGGTGTGAGAAGTCAGCTTGTAAATCTCATTTCTTGTTTATTTTAACATCTCTTCCTATGCATGTCTCTCAGCAAAATCTGTTCTTTTAAAAAAGTAGAAGAAAAAACTAGTGTACATTTTTTGTGATAATTGGTTCAAACCGTTTTCATGAGAAAAGCACACCTCTTACTGGTAATACCGAAACAGATATCTTTTGTCACTAATAGTTTATCACTGTGACAGCTCAAGGTTCAAATGTCCTGTTTTTCCTTGCTTTCTCATTATTTTCTTTGACAACTTGACACATTAAATAATGTTAAGTTTGTTTGTAAAGCTAATCACTTAACTTCATCACATCCAACACTCAGTTAATTTGTATTATCCAGTCCTGGATAAGGTTATCCTTTGATGTCAAATTGGCTCCAAAGTGTTATATATTTTGAATGCAACACAAACACCTGTGTTTAATACTTAAACAATTAACAGTGGCCATTTCTCAAACTGGAGTTTATATGCCCATTATAAAACACACTATTATATTAGAAGGTTAGCAAGGTCATCAAATAATTCATGAAAGAAAAACAATTAAACAGTACATAGTAATAATGGTATTAATGATAATAATAGTAATAGTAATAATAAGAATATTAATAAATATATTAATAACATTACTTTTATACAAAAGCTTTGCATCTTCCTGCAGTATACACAACAAATATGTGGCTAATCTTGCCAAGTACATACTGCAGTGCCCATCCTTATGAGTCAAGGTAACCTATGCATATCATTATAATGATTTTCCTATAAGGTGAGTCCATGCACACTGGAGTCGTCAGCCATAGGTTGATAGGTTCATAGAAGGTTATTAGGCTAATGGCCCTAGAGCCCATACAAGCCTAGCCATATTTATCCTGAGTTGCCCCAACTGTCACTGGCTAGGTGCATGAAGTTCACAGAGAGAAGGGTCTATGGTAGTTAATACTGGCTTCCTCTGTCCAAAATATACATGTGCAACACTCCAGGAGTGAATTTGCGCCCCTCCATTGATCTAGGTTGCATTTGAACAGGGTCAAGGAGAGTCTTTTTTTCATGTGAATTGGAAGCTTGTTCTAGAGAAGCATCAGTCTTTGGGAGATATAGCTATTTCTTCAGCATGACCTGTTTATGTCAGAGGCCAGGTTAAGATTCCTGGAGAGAGTGACCGTCATGCAGTTTTATTTACAAATGTGTAGTATTTCCATCAGGGCCAGGTCAGAGACTGCTCTCACACCCTAGCAACCTGTAGGAGAAAGAATACAGTGACAGGGCTTTCAGTCTTTCCACATAAAACTTGTTTTGTGTACCCTGTAATTTCTTGGTGAGGAACCTCTGTGGCCATTCCAATTGTTGCAGGTGTCTGGTGAGGTACATGCAAAAGGGAGCATTGCACTCAATTACTGGTCTGATGAGGGCCAAGTATATAACATCCTTAGATCTAGATGTGATGTCTTTACTTATAAGATGTGTCACATAGAAGGATTTCCTTACTACTGTGGATGCGTAGTGGTCAAAGTTCGGGTTGCTGTCAACCTGAGTACCCAGATCACACTGGGTTTAAACTTATGGAGGTGCTATCTATAATGTAATTAGCAGGGATATCAGCTTTCCTGAAGGGAATAATAATGCATTTTTTTGTATTTAGCTTTAATCTGTGGCTTTGGCACCAATCATTTGTCTGTGTTAACCCAGTCTACAGTATATTAACATCACTGTGGGACTCAATGATTGCTCTGAATTTGCACTCATCAGTGAACTTAGTCGGCCACAGACCATCCAAGTTTGCCTGGACTTTTGAGAAATAAAATTCTAAACAGTAAGGGGCCCAACACAGAACCCTGTGGTATACCACTAGTGACTGGTCTTTTACTAGAAGTGAAATCACCCACTTTGACTGTATGTGTCCTGTTAGTGAGCGAGTTGGCTACCCATCTTATAATGTGAGGGTTAATTCTTAACTGGGAGAGTTTCTCTATAATACCTGAGTGGGGGATTGTGTCAAGATAGGTGGTATTCACTGTCTTTCCCTCATCCAGGTCATTTGTGACTTTCTTGAAGAAGTCAATCATGTTTAACAGGCATGATTTACCTTTAACAAATCCGAATCGGGTTGGGTCCGGAGTTTGGAGATTACCTACGTCCTTGTTAGTAAGATCCATAATAACTCTTTCCATGGCTTTGCAGATGAGGCTAGTCAAGATTACAGGTTTATAATTCTCAGGGTTAGTTGTTGGTCCCCCTTTGTTCAGAGGAATTACTGTTGCTGTCCTCCATTCCACCAGAATATAGCCAGTTTGCAGGCTGTGGGCAACCAGAGATCTGAGTGGGTCTGCTAGGTCATGGTTTAAGTTGTTTAAAAGGCAACCTGGGATATTTTCTGGTCACACTGATGCTGTGTTTTTGGCCTTGGACTGCATCGAGATGACCTGCTCTCTTGAGATTATAGGCTGACAAATGGTGGCAGGTATACTTTGGGGTATGATTAGAGGGGGCAGTGGGGTGACGTTTGCTCCAAATATGTGAGATAGGAGGTTGGCTATTACCTCGGGTTGAGTATAGGTAGTTCAGTGCATAGCTGGATATTACCTTTTAGATTTTGCATGTAGTTAAAGAATGCCTTGTGATTATCCTTAGTTAGGGAGGCTATTTTTACTTCATAATTAGCTTTGAAGGACTTGACAAGATCTGTAATTTGTTTGTTTATGCTAGAGAGGGATTTCTTCCTCTGCCAAGCAAGTTCCCTCGTATTCTTGAACATTAGCTTCTTTCTCTTGTTGTATAGCCTGTTTGTATAGCCTATTTGCACTAGGGGTCCAGTAGGGTGTCTTGTTTTTTAGGCAAGACCTGGTTTTAATCTGGTCATGTACAGCCAATTCTATACAACTGCTTAAGTGGTTATTTAGGGCATTGGTATACACCTCTGCAAAGGAGTCCACGTTATCTGCATTCAAGGGGCTTTTAAACTTCTTGTACCATCACTTAGTAGGAGGTAATGTGTCTTTGAATAATTCTTAAGTATTTTTGAGATGCCTGGGGTATCTGGCCTTATAATTACATCAAACAGGACTGATTTATGGTCCGTTCTTACCAGGGAGGACAACACATGTGTGGAGGGGTGCAATGCTCTCCCATGTTAGTGAGTTCTCTGTCCAGGACATTTATACCTCTTGTGGGTGTGCTGACTAGCTGTTCCAGAGAATTTGCATTGACAAAGTCCAAGAACCTCTGAGCCAGCATGTTTGTGGTCATCTACATTTCCCAGTAGATGGTAGGATAATTAAACCACGAGTAAGGTGTTGGGCTGTATGTCAAGTGACTCCAGTAAGTCCAAGAATGTGGTATGCTTTTCCTGTTTCATGATAAGGGACCTTTAGCTAGCTATGATGTGGTAGGGGCCTTTGCCTGTAGTTAGTTGGGCATGGAGTACCTTAAGAGAGTTATAGTATTTGACCACTCTGAAAGTGTTCCTATCCTTAATGCAGATGGATACACCTCCTCCTTTGGTTCTTTCATGTTCAGTTTGGGGGTCTGAATGTATGGAAGGCATTGTAGCCTTGCATGGCCAGGGTTCTTCCCATGCCACTAAACCATTTCTTGGTGACTGCACAGGCATCAGTATCTTTCAAAGTGAGGAGTGCTTCCAGGGTGTGCAGTTTCTTGTTTAGACTCCTAGCATTAAGCAGCAGTACCTTGAGTTTATCTAGGGAGGATTTTGTTATGTTGGGAGGTTGGTTATTTTGACATTGCCTAAAAAAGGCACAGTAGGGGTGGTTAATGCCTTTGCCAGTTTCTGAAAGCCTAGATGAAACAGGTGCAGATCATCTCTGGCAAAGTAGCATGGCCTTTCGACCATGTCATCCCAGGCTGACAGATACTGGATCCCCTTAGACTGACACCAAAAACTAAGGCAATTGTTAAAGTCAATCATTTTTGTTTGGATTGTGCCATCAACCTTGGAGAAAGTAGAATGGTGCTTAAGGCTAAACTTATACCTGCCTGTGACACATAATCGAAGAGCTTAGTCATATCTCTCTTCATATAGTCCAGTGAGGCCCATCTCAAGCCATTCACTCCCACATGGACTATGATGAAGTCATACTGTATTTGTGGTTGAGTGACTTGATGGATCCAGGCACCTGACAGGCAGCTAATCATAACCCAGTTGTTATGCAGCCTGGTGAGGGGAACATCCATTTGTCTCACAATTGACTCAACTATGACCAATATATTACGTTTTGTGGTGTTATGACTTATGGAATTATTTGTTGGGACACTGGTGTGTGTGTTATTATGTGTTGTGGTTGTTTTTTGAATTGTTATGTGTGTAAGTGGTTTCTGTTTGGGAGGCCTCTGATATTCTGGTAAGTTACTAGTGAGAACGACCACATATGTGGTTTTATGTGTTATATCTTATTTAGTGTGTGAAATGTTTGTGTGTTGAGACCCGGTTTGGCATTCAATGCATTATTATGCAAGAGTCTTGCCTCCAGTTTCATAGTGTAGCTAGATCTCACACATGAAGTATTTGTTTGTTTCAGGAGTAAGTTGACACTTGCTACATTGCCTCAGGATGCCCATGTCTATCAGGCCAAAGGGGTGATAGGAAACTGCCCAGCAGTGATAGCAGGCTCTTACTCTATGCTTTATTAGGGAAGGGAATGTGTTAATTTGACAGGACTGTGCTGGTAGCTCTGAGACTACAAAAGGGACCTATACTTTTTATAAGCTAAGGCTGATCAATAAGGCAACACAGCTCAGTGCACAATTGTTGCTCCTAGAGCAGCAGAAAAGCTTGGAAGGGTTTCACTGACAGCTTCTATGCTTTTGCATCTATGGAGGGCACTAAATATGAGCAAAGAGAAACAAGTTTTAAGCTAATGACCAACCAGGAAAGCACACAATAAGCATTCCACCACCAATCCCCAACACAGGCAGGTTAGATCAGCACACTTCTGCCACAAGGGTTCAGAAAAACACCTTCTTAATGCAGAATAGCTGGTTTGGAGCCTGGGTATAACAAGCCCTGACCTTGAGTAGCATCTTACCCTCACCAAGAATGATACTACAGTATAAAGACAAAATGATAAATTTTAACAATTGGCTAAAGTATTGGTGTCATTCAAAGGGGATCCAGTGTCTGTCAGCCTGGGATGACATGCTCGACAAGCCACGTTGCTTCGCTAGGGATGGCTTGCACCTGTCACCCCTGGGCTTTCAAATAATGACTAAGGCTATTACCACCCCCATAGTGCCTTTCTTAGGCAAGGCTCAAAAGACAAACCCACCTCCATAGACAACACAAAGAAAAAGAAACTAAGGGTAATGCTGCTCAACGCCAGAAGTCTAAACCTCAAGATGCACGCACTTGAGGCTCTCCTCAGTATGGAGAATATTGATATCTGTGCAGTAACAGAAACCTGGTTCAAGGCTCCCAAGAGCACCCCAGCACTACCAGGTTATACCTCATACCATGCTTTTCGGCCCCAAAACTCGGACTGAACCACAAAAGGAGGGGGAGTATCCATATTCATCAAAGATACCCACACCTCCATGTTAGTGGCACTGCATGAAGCATCAGAGACCATCCATGTGCAGCTAACAGTGGGCAAAACTGCCTTTCAGTTTGTAGCCTGCTACAGACCACCCTTCCAAACTCAGGAACCCCAAGGTGGAATCCTTCAAAGCCCCCGGGCCAGTGGAAAATACGGTCCAAACCACAGAATCCTTTACAAATGCTTTCTATGGACACCTACAGGAATGCATGGATTATGCTATCCCAAATAAAACCAAGACTCATTCCTCCAAAGGCAGGAGACCTGTCTGGTGGACCCCAGCCATAAATAAGCTATACAACAGAAGGGGAAGCTACTACATGATAGAGCAAAATCCCAAAAAGGGAAGGCATCTCTGATCAGTACTAGCAAGAAACTATGATCCCTTATAAAATCATCTAAGGCCAGCTTCGAAAGAAAAATTGCACAAGATGCTAAAGATAATCACAAGGCCTTCTTTAGTTATGTCAGGAACCTGGGTGGCAACTCCCAGATATGCTCTGAGTTAGTTCAAAATGACAAAAAATACACTGAACCAACAGACATTGCCAACATCCTGGCAGACAGGTTCAGTGCAAACTTCTCCCCCCCTTCCCCCCCAAAAGAGCAAATGTCTATCCCAACAGAGTGTAGCCTTTCTGACATCACAGATGCAGAGGTGAGAGCTGCCCTCTCCAAAGCAAAAAACACAGCATCAATGGGACCGGATGGTGTCCCAGGCTGCGTCTTACACAAACTCCAAGAAGAACTGAACCCTCACATAAAGTCACTGTTCAATCTCAGCCTTACTACAGGATATGTACCCAAGGAATGGCATACAGCAACAGTGGTCCCACTCCACAAAGGTGGTGCCACAACGGACCCCGGAAACTATCGCCCTATAAGCCTGACTAGCCTGGTCTGCAAAGCTATGGAGCGTATCATCATGAAACTCATAAACAAAGACATTGGGGACCTCCAAACACTGGATCCTACCCAATTCGGCTTTGTTAAGGGCAGATCTTGCCTCTTGAACCTGGTCGACTTCTTTGAAACAGTCACCAAGGCCATAGATGAAGGGAAGGTAGTCCACACAGCCTACCTGGACCTTGCAAAAGCCTTCGACACAATACCCCACTCAGGCATCATAAATAAGCTCACCAGATTAAATATCACCCCCTATGTCAAAAGATGGGTTGCAAACTGGCTCAGGGATAGAACCCACATGGTCAGAATTGCAGGTGCCATGTCAGACTCTAAACAAGTTACAAGTGGCGTCCCACAAGGCTCAGTCCTGGGACCTCTCTTGTTTGGTATATATTTCTCTGAGGTACAGGCTAACATGGGAGGACTATGGCTGACCAAGTTCGCAGATGACTGCAAACTGGGTGCCATAATCGACTCGCCGACTGACACAAGCATCCTCCAAAAGGGTCTCACAGAGATGGATAACTGGTGCCAGAGCCATGGCCTAAAACTAAATGCCAAAAAGTGCATAGTCATCCCCTTTGGGAAAAACAAAGTGCCCACAAATTACCACATAGGTGGTAATCCATTAAATCTGGAAGAAGTAATTAGGGATTTGGGGACCCAAGTAGATAGCAATCTTTCCTTTGACAATCACGTTGCCAAAGTGGTTAGAAAGACCTTCTATATAGCCCACCTTATCATGAAAGGGTTCACACCTAGATCAAGAGAGGTCATTGTGCCCCTCTACTCATCACTCATCAGGCCCATAATTGAATACAATGCCCCATTTGGGATGTACCTTACCCGACACCTTCAGCAACTGGAAAGACCCCAAAAGTACCTCACCAAGAGGATCAAGGGACTCAAACAGATGCCCTACGCACTTAGGCTAAAGAAACTCCAGCTCTACTCAGTTGCTTACTGCCTACTCAGAGGCGATCTGTGCCTAACGTATAAAGCCATGTCGAACCCAGAATTAATGGACATGCTCCACCTCAGGAAATCCAAATCCCATAGAGCTACATGCTCCAGGGACTTAAACCTCAGCACAGAAATAAATAGGACATGCTGGAGGGATAGATTCGTATCCCAGAGGCTCCCCTCACTCTGGAACAAAATCCCAATCCATGTTAGGCAGAGTCCCTCAATGACCCTCTTCAAGAGAAATCTTGACGAGTGGATGGGAGATCATAGGTTTACCCCTGGGATCTCTTCTGTGTTCCTACTAGACAGAGGCACAGTAAACTAACCTCAAAAGGGCTATCTTCTGTGACCTACTATATAGAGGCACAGTCAACTAATCTAAAAGGGTGGCGAAAGCCAAACACACTCTGGCTAGGCTTATAAATGCCCTAGGACAGATAGCCTAGTATCAACCTATGAACCTATGAACCTAAGACCACACTAATTACCTACAATAGCCCTACAACTAACATATATAATGTAATACACTGCAATTAACTACTCAAGGCAGCAGTAGACAGCAAAGGTTTTCTGCTATAAAGTTCAAAAATAACAGCAAATAGCTTAAGTAACTGCTAAAGTACAGTCACAGTATAGGTTAGATCAGCACACTTCTGCCTCAGGTGTGCATGAAAAATGTCTTCTTAATGCAGAATAGCTTGTTTGGAGCCCAAGTTTAACATGACCATACAATATATCTATAACAGCCCTAGAACTAGCAGATACAATGTAAGACAATGCCATTAACTACTTAAAGCATCAGCAAACAGTGCAGTTTTTTTCAAAACTGCTAAAAAACAGTCACAATATATAACAAAGTGCAAAAAATACTTAGAGCTTTTTTTGTGCGTTTCCCAGCTCAGATAGACTAGGTAAACACCTATTGCCACTAGATGAATAATCCCAGTCCTCATGAAAAAGCACAGTAAAGGAGTGTCTAAAGTGAAATGCTATCACAAACAAATGTAGAAGATACAAAATGCTACCTCAAACAAACTTAAACATACAGATACAGCAGTGTACTTTAAATAGCTTATACAAGTGTAATTATTCAATAAAAGTAATTCACATTGTATAAATCAGCCAAGAGCCACTCAATTGTATAGAATTTTTAAAGGCACTAAAAACAAGATAAACTGATTAATAAGCCCTCCAGCCAATAAAATTACATGCAGAAATCTCAAGTGTTTCCCCAACACAAACAGACCATGCTACCTCCCAGTGCACTAGATGGAAAATCTATTGACCTTGCAATGCAAAAACAAGTGCTTGCTAGAGTGTAAAAACACACTACTTTATCCAACAACTACCCAGATAATGAATTCAGAGCAAGTAAATCAGTAGAACAGACAATGAGAGGCCAAATGCACTTTTTCAGTATAAGCACAAGGAAAGGCAAATAAAGAATTCAAGTTATCAACAGCAGTGTATAGAAAGGAAGGAGCTTTTTAAGCTCAATTTACAGTCAGAGTGGGCAGCTTAAAATCACCAGATTTAAAAGCAGATCAATGAAGAGGTAGGTGGGTAGGAGAAACTAGCAGGGAATCACCAGCAGTACTTTTGTTTATGCTAGTTTTAAATCTTTTCAGAAAAAGACAAAGGCTCAGAAATTCACCATGTATTTAAATATCACTCAAGAAGCAATTTAACCAATTAAAAAAACATATGATATGTGCAGCATAGATAATTTAAGTGTTTGTCTCTCACATAGAACAAAAACACGAGGCCAAGCAGATTTTTTTTTTAAAAGCAGAAAACAAAAAGGAGAAGGTAAAACAGAAAGCAGCACTATCATTCATGGACAAACAATATAGCTTTACTTTCTTTACCCTTGACTCAAGGGGGACATCTTACATCTCCTGCAATATATTAAGCATGTTGGGAAGGGCCACTGCATGCCAAGTGCACAAACGATTTATATATTACTAGGTACTATGATTCCTTCATTACCCAACTAGATGCTCTTCTGTAAAAATAATCCTGGTGAAAGCAGTGGAGCAGGTTAGATATATACCATATGCTGACATCACAGATACTGCTGGTATACTGAACTAATACATTTCTTATGAAGCCATGTATATTGCATACTACCTGGCAATGCAAATAATTATGGAACTTCCTGATGAGAAAGACACCTCTGCGTCTATGAGCTGCTACCTTAATTGTAACATAAATGGAATTAAAAAGGGGAAGGTTGATCTGAAGGAAGCCATGGACAATGATGTCTTTTTTTCTGTGGGGTTTTAGGGAACCCAATATAACCTTCTGGATGTTGTACCAGAGCATCAAAGAATGGGTCCAATTAGTATCTTTGGGGCAGTTATCTGAGAGGCACTCAGCCATCTCCCGTAGGATTCAAGAAAGTCATTGTGGTCAAAATAGTTAAGGCACTAAATATCTGATTACCAAGGATATGCATTCATTGATGTGATGTATGTGCTTGGAACAACTGCATATGGATCTCAGTAACTCCCTACACTGCTCTTGAAAGTGACCATTAATTGCTGGTCTGTTAAGATAATGTGCATAAGTTATAGATACCATTTTGGATGTTGTTGTAAAGTTTGTCTGGGCTGCATAGGTTGAAGACCACAATATCAAACTCCCAAACTTGCTCCCCTGCAGGACTCATGTCAGCAGTCATTCCTGAGTTCACACTGGAAGCGGGATTCGATACTCAAGTAATTTAAAAATTGTGATCTTCAGCATTCTGATCTATCAATATTATGGTCTCAGGATTATTGGTTTCAAACGTGTAGGCTTCAGGACTGTGATAGTAAACCATATATATATATTTATCTATCTATATGTATATGTATATATATATATATATATATACATATATATATATATATATACACACATATATATATATATATATATATATATATATATATATATATATATATATATATCTATCTCAAATATATATATATATATATATATATATATATATATATATATATATATATATATATATATATAATATATATATATATATATATATATATATATATATATATATATATATATATATATATATATATATATATATATATATATATATATATATATATATATATATATATATATATATATATATGTATATATATATATATATATATATATGTATATATATATAGAGAGAGAGATGGGTTTACCTCACTACATCGAAGTATGACATTATTGAATCTGAATTCGTTGACAGGCTACGTGCCCACAGAGTGGCGCATAGCAATGGTTATTCCGCTCCAGAAAGGTGGAGTCACAATGGACCACGGGAACTATCGCCCTATAAGCCTGATTAGCTTGGTCTGCAAAGCTATTGAGCGCATCATCATGGATCTCATTAACAGAGACACTGAAAGCCTCCAAACACTGGACCCTACCCAGTTCGGCTTTGTTAAGGGCAGAGCATGCCTCCTAAACCTGGTGGACTTCTTTGAGACAGTTAACAAGGCTATAGACAAGGAAAAGGTGGTCCACACAGCCTACCTAGACCTCACAAAGGTCTTCGACACCATTCCCCACTCAGGTATTATAGACAAGCTCACCAGCCTGAACATAAACCCCTATGTCACGAGATGGGTTGCAAACTGGCTCATGAACAGAACCCACATGGTAAGAGTTGCGGGAGCTAGGTCTGACTCTAAACCGGTTACAAGTGGAGTTCCCCAGGGCTCAGTCCTAGGACCCCTCCTTTTCGGCATATACTTCTCAGAGGTACAGGCAAGCACAGGAGGACTATGGCTGACCAAGTTCACAGACGACTGCAAACTAGGGGCTATAATTGACTCTCCGGCTGACACAGACATCCACCAAAAGGGTCTCACTGAGACAGACACATGGTGGCAAAACCATGTTCTCAAGCTAAATGCCAAAAAGTGCATAGTCATCCCCTTTGGAAAAAACAAAGTACCCACAAACTACCACATAGTTGGTAGCGCCCTAAATATGGAAAACGTAATAAGGGATCTGGGGACCCAAGTAGATAGTAACCTCTCCTTTGATAATCACATTGCCAAAGTGGTTAGAAAATCCTTCTATGTGGCCCACCTAATCACAAAAGGGTTTGCATCCAGATTGAAAGAGGTCATTGGGCCCCTCTATGCATCACTCATCAGACCTATCATAGAGTACAATACCCCATTTGGGATGTACCTTATGAAACACCTGCAACAACTGGAAAGACCACAGAAGTACCTCACCAACAGGATCACTGGCCTCAAATAGATGCCCATATGCAGCTCAACTGAAGAAACTCCAGCTGTACTCGGTTGCATACCGCCTACTCAGAGGTGATATCTGCCTGACATACAAGGCCATGTCCAACCCAGAATTGATGGACATGCTCCACCTAAAGAAAACCATATCCCCTCGAGCCACATGCTCCAGGGATCTAAACCTCACCACAACAATAAATAGAACGTGCTGGAGGGATAGATTCCTGTCCCAGAGACTTCCCATGCTCCGGAACAAGATTCCAATCTACATTAGGCAGAGCTCCTCGCTAAACCTCTTCAAGAGAAACCTTGATGAGTGGATGGGAAATAGAAAGTTTACCTCAGGGATCACTTCAATGGCTCTGCTGGACAGAGGCACAAGGAACTAATCTAAGGGGGCGGCAAAAGCCAACACATTCTGATTAGGCTTATAAATGCCTTCGGGCAGAAAGCCTAGCACCTACCTATGAACCTATGAACCTATGACACCATAAAATTGAAAGCTCACTTACTCGAACTCCAGGAACAGCAAACATAGCTTCTGGGAATGTAACCACTTGGCCACCATTGAAAATCAGCAAAAACAACCACACAAAACCCACCCTCCAGTGTAGGGGGCTATGCCCCTCATACCCCCCCCCAACTAAATATACCAGCTCTGAGATTTCACTAATGTAGAGAAAAGGGCAAAGTTCTCCATGCTGGCCAAGGGGTTACATTCCCGGAAACCATTTTCGGTGTTCTGGGAGTTCAAGTAAGCGAGCTTTCGATTTTATGGTGTGGACGAATTGAGATTCAATATTGTTGTACTTTTATATACTGAAGTAGACCCATATATATATATATATATATATATATATATATATATATATATATATATATATATATATATATATATATATATATATATATTGTTGTACTTCCATATATTGAAGTAGACCTATATATGTATATATATATATATATATATACACACACACACACACACACACACACACACACACACACACACACACACACACACACACACACACACACACACACACACACACACATGCACACACACACATACACACACACACACAAACACGCACATGAGTCTATGTCGAGTGCTCAAACTCTCAAACAATTGGGGGGATGCTCCCTCCTGCATTCCATGTGGCTGCAATCCTGCACCACTACTATTTATGTATACCAACTCTTAGATCACTCTACAATGGGGAAAAGGCAAATTCCGAGGTCCCGTCTATATGTAAAAAAAGATGTGCAATGCTTTATGCGAGCATAACCAAATATCTGCCAGATTTGAAAATTCAATTTTCAAACTATTTTGCCAGTATCTGAAATGCTTGAAGTTTTGATAGTTTGAACATTTGAGAGGGATCCATATCTACTTATCTATCTATATGGAATTAGTAAAAATGGTCGATTCATCATTGCATTAACATGCTTAAAATTGACACAGTAACGTCAAGCCACACAAAGTCAACTCACTTCTGCACATCCTCTGAGTTAACTTCACAGAACATAGAAAATAAACAGTGTCTTTGCAGGGGCCACCCACACACCACCTGCTAATTCAATGCAGTAATTCAGTGCAGTAACTTCAAGATCACACAGTCCCTGGGGAAGGGGCACATTCCCATTCCCTGGGGATTATTATTTATCATACAACTGTCAACAATCTGCACTGTCGACCAAAGGCGGACAACAATATAGAGGTCAGTCTTAGCCATAATCAACCAGTCTCATGGAATACACACACACACACACACACACACACACACACACACACACACACACACACACACACACACACACACACACACACACACACACACACACTCCCCCCTCTGTACAAGGGGATTACAGTTTCTGTTTTCCACTCTGCTGGAACAAAGCCAGTGCTATACAGTTAAAGTGAGTGCCAAGTGGATCTGATGATCAAAGGTCATGTTTGCAGCCTAGGATGGTATCTGGCCTAGATGAGACCATATTCCAGAAGAGACCAAGAGACCATGTTTTCACCCGTTCATAGGTTCATAGGTTGGTACTAGGCTATCATAGGTTCATAGGTTGGGCCCTAGGGCTAATGGCCAGCCCAGGGCAAGCCTAGCCAGCTTTTCCACTGATTATTTCTTCTCTTCCACAATTCTTGACTCTCTACTGTCCTGTCCCGGGGTGAATTTGACATTCCATCCAATAATCAAGGTTCCTTTGAAGAGGGCCAAGGCTCTCTGCTGACAGAGGGGCTTGGCTCTCTGCAGTATATAGAGAGTCTCTTGTCTGGGGGTCATGAACTATCCTGGGTCAGTCATTGATTTGGCAAAGGTTTAGATCCCTGGTGGAGTGTGTGTGAGGATTGAGATTTCTTTAAGTGAGGGAGCATATCCCAATCCAGAGCAGGGTTTGACATGGCCTTGCATGTTAAGCAGAGATCTGCTGAGCAGAAAGACAAGATGCATAGCTGGAGTTTTTTTTTTTTCGGTCAGCATATGGCATCATCTTTAGGCCTGTGGTTCTTTTTTTAGTGAGGTATTTCTGTTCTGTTTACTGAGATGTCTTGTGAGGTGCATATCAAATGGGCATTATACTCTATATTATACCTAATGAGGGATAGGGATGGGAGGACAATTACCTCCTTTTTTTTTTCTTCCAGAATCCTTAGTGATGAGGTGTGCATACATAGAAGGATTTCCCACCTTTGTGCCAATGTGGTTATCGAAAAGTGAGACTGCTGTCCAGCTGTGTCCCTAAGTCTCTCACACTTTCAATGTTTAGTGTACTGCCACCTATGTGGCATTCATAGGTACATTTTTTTTCCAAAGGGGATAACTATACATTTATTGGCATTAAGCGTGAGCCCATGGCTCTGGCAAGACATCTGTTTCCGTCAGGCCCTTTTGTACAATATCCACAGCATTTTGGGATTCACTGATGGCTCCCAGTTTGCAGTAATCTGCAAACTTTTGTCCCTTAGTGTTGGCCTGTACTCAGATAAGATCCCAGGATTGAACCTGAGGTACTCCACTTGTCACTTGTCTGGAGCTGGATTTGGAGTCAGCTACTTTTACAGTCTGGGTTCTGTCAAGTCCAGTATTGGCAACCACCCATGGGATTTATGCCCAGCCAGTAAAGTTGGTTATTATATGATCAGAGTGGGGGATGGTGTTGAAGGCCTTGGTGAGTCCACCAGATAGGCTGTGGACGCCTTACCCTCATCCACAGCTCTGAGTGATACTGGGGAGAGGGATATGCCAAATCTGTCAGCTAACACGTTGAAAATTTCCTCAGGATCAGTGTAAGAGGTACCATACACTTATAAGTTTGGCACATAGCTGGGTATTCCCTTTTAGATTCTGGACATAGCTAAAGAATGCCTTATGATTGTCTTTAGCTAGAGAAACTAATTTAGCCTCATAACTAGCTTTAGAAGACTATACCAAATATCTGATTTGCCTGTTTAGGCTGTGGAGGGTATTGTTTCTCTTCTGGCAAAGTTCCCTCCTGTTCTTAGTTATCAGTTTCTTCCTTTTGTTATATAATCTGTTTATGCTCAAGGTCCATCAGAGTGGCATGTTTTTATGGAAGGACTTGGTTTTGCTCCTGTCAAGAACAGTAGAGTCAATACAGTTGTTTAAGTGGATATACAAGATGTTTGTGTACTCCTCTGCATATGAGTCATTGTTGTCTGTGTTAGGAAGGGGGTTGAAACTTTTCAAACCATTGCTTAATAGGTTATAGTTTGTTTTGTAGAGGTTCCTCATTTTTATTTCTCCTGTGGAGGTGTCAGGTCTGATTGTTACTTTGAATGAGACAGATTTATGGTCTGACCTTACTAGGGAGTCGAACACAAGAGGTAGTGCAGTGACCCCCCCCCCCATATTGTTGAGTACTAAGTGTGGAGCTACAGACTAACTGTTCCAGAGCATTTGTATTAACAAAGTCCAGGAACTTCAGGGCAATTGAGCTTGTGCTCATGTACATTGCCCACTCAATAGAAGGATAGTTGAAATCTCCCATGACCAAGGTGTTTGGCTGTATAGTGAATGACTCAAGCAAGTCCAGGTATGCAGTGTGCTTCTCATGGTTCATAGTGGGGGACCTGTAGCTAGCAATGATGTGGTAGGGTGTTTTACCTATAGTTAGTTGGATCTGGAATAGCTCAAGATAGTCTTACTGTTTAACCAGTCTTGAGGTTTAGTTGGATTTAATGATGGATACACCTCCACCTTTGATTCTTTCGCTCGTGTTTTGAGGTCTGAATGTGTGGAAGACATTGTAGTCTTGCACAGCCGGGGTGCTGTCTGCAGCCTTGAACCAAGTCTCGGTGACTGCACAGATGTCAACATCTTCCAAGGTGAGGAGAGCTTCCAGGCAGTGCAGTTTCCTATCTCCTAGCAATTTGCAGCATAGCCTTGAGTTTGTCTGTAGTAGATTTTTTTATGTTTGAAGGTTTGCTGTTGACTAAAAGAGGCACTATGGAGAAGCAAGCATCTTTGCAGGTATTTGAAATCCAAGAGGAGACAGGTGAAGACCAGGCTGACAGATACTGGATCCCCCTGGACTGACAACAGAAGCTAAACCAATTGTTGAAGTTGATCATTTTTTGTTTATATTGTCACATCATCCTGGGTGAAGGTATAATGCTGCCAGAGACACATACTCTGAGAGTTCAGTCATGTCTGTCTTCATATAGTCCAGGGAGGTGCATCTCAAGTCATTCACCCCAACATGTACTATGACAGTTAAGTAAAATGCATAACACCGCTGTATTCTATAATTATACAAAAATACATGTTACTACAGTATCTGTCACATACATTATAGAAGGATGCATGACACTATTTTGTCTAACACATACATCATACTAGGACATGTGGCACTACTGTGTCTGTTACATATGCGACCACATAACATGTGGCCCTGCCATTGCTGTCAAATACATGATGCAAGAATCCATAACTCTTCTGTATCTATCACATATATTATCCCAAAATATGTGACAATGCTGCGTGTGTTTCACACACATTATACCAGAATCCAGTTTACTACTATATCTGTCACACATGTGATGCCAAGGGATGTCACTACTGTGTCATTTACAAGCATTATACCAGAATACATTGCATTCCGCTGTTACACAATACTTTGTACCAGGATACAGCATTGCTATCTATCACATTATACAAAAAATACCTGTCACTGCTGTATTTGTCACATGCATTATTATTATGTCAGACTATTGTATCCATGATATTCATTATACAAGGATATATGCCCTACTATATATGTGAGTTAACCTACATGAGAATAGATGGCACTATTAATGTCTGTCAACACATTATACCAAGCTAGACAACATTGCCATATCTGTCATATTCATTGACATACATTATAGTAGTAGGTTTGTCTCACACATTAAAATACATTAATCTAGTGTATCTAAGACATACCTATACCATGACATATGGTATTACTGTATCTGTTACATGAATTCTACCAAGGTACATGGCACTATTGTAGCTCTCACATGCTAGAAGACTGCTGTATGATTTCTGCCACATGCATTATACTGGAATTCATGGCCCTACTGCATCTGTCACAAATATTGTGTCAGAACACATGGCGCTACAGTGCCTCTCACATGTTATACCTGAGTACATGGTACTATAGTGTCTCTCACATGTTATACCAGAGTACATGTTATATGGTATTACTGTGTCTGTCACATGTTATACCAAAAACATGACATTACTCTATTTGTCATATAGAGTATAGCAGAACATTTGGCAGTACAATATCTGTCACTTGAATTGTACTAGGATACATGCCACTACTGTACCTGTCACATGTTATGACAGAACACACAGCATCACTGTATTTGTCACATACATTATAGCAGACTACTTGACACTACTGTATTTGACACATGGATTATACCAGGATGCATGCCACTACTGTACCTGTCACATGTTATGCCAGCACACATGACATTACTGTATTTGTCATAGGCATTATAGCAGAATACATGGCACTAGAGTATGTCACATGTGCTATACTGAAATGCATGATATTACTGTACTGCTTACATACATAATACTATGATACACACATTCCATTGTAAACATTATCATGCATACATGTACATTCATTCATTATACCATGATACATGGCAGTACTATGTCTTTCACATGCGTTACACCAGGATATATGATACTACCCATCTAGATCTTTCCAAATAGAAAGAAGACTGAGAATGCAAAATGCCTTTCTGTGGACACTTTACAAGTGGCTAAGGAAAGAAGGAGAGCAAAAAGGCAACTGAGACAGGGAAATAAACTGAACAGAATATCCAGAAGATAAAATACTTAAATGACCAATGCGAGTAATTAGAAGAAGATGATAATGTAGAGACAGACATTTTGAAGAGTGAAGTTAAATGGGGCCTAGAAAGCCTTGCTAATAACAGGATGCATGAAGTGATGGAATTCCAGCTAAATTGTTTAACATCTTACACAATGATGTTCTTAAAGTATAGCTTGGAATTAAACAGCTAGTTTTGAAAACACAACTTTGACTACTGGCTTGGAGAATGTCTATTTATATTCCATTCTCAAATAAGGACAATACTAAAAAGGTATCAGTTTATCAAACAATTGCACTTATTTCACATGCTGCTGAGACTGCAACATGCATAACGTATACCAAAAATACATGGCACTACTTTATCTGTCACATTCATTAGCACAAGATACATGTAGTACATATATGTGATATACACATTTTCTACACCAGAGTACATGCACTACTTTATCTTTCACATACATTAACAGAGGACACGTCACAACTATATCTGTGGCACAAATTAAACCAGAGTATGTGGTACTTTTCTGTGTGCCATATACTTTACCACTGAATGCATGCCACTACTATATATATATGTGATGTACATCACGCCCAAGTGCATGGTACTTCTGTATCCGTTGCATATGTTACCACAGGATATATGCCACTGCTATATCTATGATGTACATCACACTAGAGCACATGGTACTTCTGTATCTGTCACATACTTTACCATGGAATACATGTCACTACTATATATGTGATGTACATCACACCAGAGTACATACGCTACTTTATCTTTCACATACATTAACAAAGGGCACATGTCACAACTGTATCTGTGGCACACATTAAACCAGAGTACAAGGTACTTTTGTATCTGTCACATATTTTACTATGGAATACATGTCACTACTATATATGTGATGTACATCACACCAGATTACATGGTGTTACTATATCGGCCACATACATTACCACAGGATATATGTCATTACTATATATGTGATGTACATTACACCTGCGTGCATAGTACTACTTTATCTATCACAAAGGTTACCACAGGATATGTGCCACAAACATATCTGTGACTTGCATTAAACCAGAGTACATGGTACTTCTGTATCTGTTACATAAATTATCAGAGTATACATGTCACAACTATATTACATCAGAGTACATAGTATTGCTATATCTATTACATACATTGCCAGAGGATACACAGAGTACATAATATTGCTATATCTATTAAATACTTTGCCAGAAGATACATGTCACTATTATGTTTGTGATGTGCATTACACTGGAGTACATTGTACTTTTGCATCTGTTCCATACATTGCCATTGGATACGTGTCAATACTATAAATATGAAATACATTACACTAGAGTAGACAGGAACTAGTTTTTCTGTTACATACATTACTACAGTATACATGTCATTAGTACATATGTGATGTACATCACACCAGAGTACATGGTGTTACTATATCTGCTGCATAAATTATACTAGAATTACTATATATATATACAAACTAAGAAGGCACAAATATGTCTGCATAAACAAATTAGATATGCCATTAAACAATAACAAAAGTAACATAACAACAATTACAAACAAAAAGCCCTAATAATTCCTTAATTATTTATAAATGTATTTATTTATTTTGTTTGTCAGTGTCTTAATAATAAGATTTTCTGCCTGCTTTTTGGATTGACTTCTCTGCTGGCTGAGGACTAGTTGAAACAATAGAGGGTTTAGGGTTGTTGGGCCAGTGGTGGTCCCAGATTTAGAGGGATGTCACTCTAGATATACAGCCTTAACTCTATCCCTCTTCCTCATGTGTGCAATGTCTCATTTTTTTATCATGTTTATCAAATCACATTCAAAATTACCTGGATAAACATTCATTAATAGAAAAGAAAACAAATCATAGTGATAATTCTCATTGTTTTCATGCAGTCTACATGCATGCATGTTTTATATTTAAGAATTACCATTCACTCTAACACTGCATATATCACTCACTACTTGCCATCCTTTAAGCCTCACTCCTCTTCCTGATCTTTATAGTACATATATTGTTCCCAAAATTTTAGCTTACTTCTATGTACTTTGCTCCTTCCATTTCTAAAAATCCCTCCTGCAGTTATTTTGTTTCTTTTACAATACTCAGTACTTCAGTTATAGCTGGTATAAATTTTGATTTCCATTTTGTAATAATTGCTTTTTTGGCAGCCAATAGCATTAAGTTTAGTAAGGCATTACTTTGTTTCTGCAATTCAGACCCATTGCCATTTCCTTAGATACAACCACTTTTTCTCCCACAACATTTCTGACAAAGTAACCTGTAGTGAGTTTTTAAAATCTTTCAGTTCTTTACACTACTCCAAATCATGTCCCTAACTACTTCTCTCTTTTCCCTTCACACCTCTAATGTTCACTGTCTACCTGAGTAAGAATTCTCTG
The DNA here is from genome assembly GCF_019279795.1 of Protopterus annectens. NCBI lineage: Eukaryota > Metazoa > Chordata > Ceratodontiformes > Protopteridae > Protopterus > Protopterus annectens. Next base: position 163,308,291 of record NC_056751.1, on the reverse strand, counting down.
TGCCATGTTTCCTTCTTATCCTTTGTTGTGATCCAGCCCCTGCTGTGATGAGATGCAGTGGAAAGAGAGTAGTGACGCAGCACTGCAAAACCTAACAATAAGGCCACACAGCAATATTTATGACAAGAAGGTCACTCAGCATGCTGACGTGCCAGCCATTTTTCCTCCTATGTTGACACACAAGCCATTTCTTCCTCCTTCTGTGGAGTGTCCTGTTCTCTCTCACTTTGTATGTTATGCAAATGAAAGTAAATCATAATTATATGTCCATAAGATATAGTCCTACCACATTACACATATACATACTGCAGGCAAAACCCTTAAATAAAATAACTATATATAGGGACACTTTTTGTAATGCTGAAAACTGTTTAGGTGGGCTCCTGCACATATTATTTCTTCAGAACAAATGTTACAACTGTCTGTGAACAGATGCGGGAATGTAATGGAGGTTGAGAGTGTAAAAGCCATGCCGCTGACACCATCAGTCACATCAGTCATACAGCATATGTCTCAACCCTGTTATTAATGGGATCTTGAACAAATGCCCTTACTCAACATGGTAGCAACAGTCCTACTGGCTGCAGTTGTCCATCTGTATCATCTATAGAGGGGTATACATACTCCATGTCACATGGGGATGCAACATTCTGCAGTTGTGTGCCTCCCCAACATCAGTACTACCTGTAGCATTCATTGCATGCATCCAGTAACAGTTCTAATGCACATAGCCAGACAGTAACTGACAGCTGCAGCAAGGAACTGTTAGTATACATTCATATACTAATATACTATAGTCTACGTGAACAGCAAAGTTAACAGAATAAGTAGCATTCAGAGTGTAGCACAATATGAATGGGTGACCTCTCTCCTGTGACAATGTCCTTCCACTGAATCAGATGGTCCATATTTTAATAAATGAGGTCACCATATCTTTAGTGAAATTCTCTACACCTTGGAACAACTGATGTAGCTGACAGTTTGTAGGTTAGTTCACTCTAGGTGACTATTTTTTGAACATCCCTTCATATTCAGAGCAGATGGTCCTTAAAATCATATAGCAAACAGAGCAAAAAATATGGATATTTGATTAATGTATTGCAGTTGCTATGACCTATTTGATTTTTGATAAGTATAAACTGTAATGTGTGTGTGTGTGTGTGTGTGTGTGTGTGCGTGTGTGCGTGTTTGCATGTGTGCGTGTGTGTGTGTGTGTGTGTGTGTGTGTGTGTGTGTGTGTGTGTGTGTGTGTGTGTGTGTGTGTGTGTGTGTGTGTGTGTGTGTGTGTGTGTGTGAATAAACTGGTAGAATTGTTTCTGTTGATTTAATCTGGTCAACAGAAAAGTTGATCGATATTTGTGCAAGATCCCAGTAATAGCACAGTTGCAAAATATGCCCTTTTCCCATTAGTGTGCAGTCTTGGACTTGGAATATTAAAATAGCAGGAGGTACAAATATACTTTTTTTTATTGCATGCTCCAAAGTTATTTCTTAGAGCAAGACTATTGGTTCATTGATGTGCCATTGCTGACCTTTTTGCTGACCTTTTTTATTTTCAGTATCTTCACACACACAAACATGCACATGTATATTTATACACACATGTACAGCCACATAAATATGTATATAGATATATTTATTTAACTTTGTTGAATGGCTCTATTTTTGATGTGCATAATGTCAACACCAAATTATTAACATTTTGCATGTCGACATGGTACTATGCATGCACTGAGCATCAACCTCACTGCATGCAAACACTTTAAAACAAAAAACAAAAGAAAACATTGTCTTTTGCAGGGGAACAAGCCCCCCTGCACCCCTCCCATGTGGGAGGCCGCACCCCTACTAATTATATATAGCAACTCTGAAATCACACAGTTCCTGGAGAAAGAGATCAGCACTGAAACTTATAAATGCTGATTGGATAGCGCAATCAGTGATTATCAGTGCAGCCATGATAAACTGAAACCTATCAACAAGAATCACTTTGGTAACTGAAGTGAAAATACAAATTAGGATGCTACCAAGACAGGACAATTATAGGTACTATTTTAGCATAGGTAAGACGATAAACTCACATCTCACTGTGAGACTCCTTTCTGTTTCCTTTGTTACCAATACCTAGGTGATCAGTGATCAATAAATACTTCAATATGTTGTACTACACATATGACTTACCACACCAGGACTAACTATCTTTAAAAGCAAGTCCTCCCTTAAATGTGCCACAAATGTACATGTTTGCTAGGCATCCAAATAACCACAATAAAAACTAACAAATAGGCAACTGGGGACAAAAAGTAAATCACATTACTTTACTAAAAAATGTTGTGCTTTCATTCTTGTAAATGGACTTCATCAGAAGAACCTTCACAGTCAGACATTTTTGAATTTATAGACCCTATAGGGGTCAGATGGTCTAAAATTAATTAATTATCAAGTGTTTTGAAACAGATTTAAAGAGACATCCATAAACCCATCAATTGAAACATAGAAAACAGAGTTGAAAACATAACTACTCAAGATGCTATTGAATCCACTGATATAAACTCTAGCAAACCTTAAATAGAATGAAACATATAACAATGGATAATAAATAAATAATTATGAAAATAAAACGCTACACTTATATACTCAGTATCAAACTTGCGCTCAGACTAGTTCACATACAAAGGGTTGGCTTTAACTGCAGGACACTGCTAATAAAAACTATGTCATTTAAACCAGGATACATAGTTGCTTTTGCCTTCAACTGCCATTTTAGTTCTTTCATTTCCAAAAAGTCATGAGCTGGTCCCCGTCTATTACCCATATTAATATGGTCAATCACATAAAACTTAAATCTATGGTCACTAAAGATACCAACGGGCCTATATAATGCATTGTGGTTATCCTTTTTCTTGATGTCAAATAGGTGACAATAAATTCTAGCTCTTAATTACATAGTTTAACTGATGTAAAAACTCTCACACTGTTTGCACTGTGCTGCATATATATCTACTGAATTAGAGCCGCAATGCCTTTGATGCAACCTAACCACACCATACGCTTGGAAGTAAAAAGTGGAGCCTTCAAGAATTTATTTACATTGGTTACATTATTCACATTTTACCATGTTACCTAAACTCTACTAGGGACCAGCCCTTCTAACAGAGACTTAAAACAAATGTCCGTTTGTATACATCATAGGGACTGAACCTATGATATTTGAATATTCTTGATTTATGGGAAAAAATATTCCATTTTTTGCACAATTCATTTGATATTGAAAAAATCCAAACTGTAAATAAGAATCAAGGCCTTGTTATAGTATACTTGTGAATTAGGGCACTCGATAGCTAGGTTGTTCATCTGATGCTGACAACCCTTACCTAACAAAGAGCAGAAAAGCCCATTTTGTCTTTTGGTTTTTACCTCTTGAAATATATTGTTTTCCAGAATATAGAAGATTCAAGATACCTTCAACCTCTATTTTTAAAAATAGAAATATTTAGATAATTGACTTCATCCTTGGAATGATTCATATTTTAAAAACTCAGTAGTGGTATGCAAATATTGAAAAAAATGATTTCATCCGTGCATGGTATCAGTCCGAAAAATCACTACGTCATCAAGAAATTGCCCATAAAGAGACTAGGAATTCTTGTAGCTAGAAGAAAAAACAAAATTGTCCTCCAAATGAGTCATAATAATGTTTGCAAAAAGAGGCCACATATATTGGTAACTGCAATGAAAATGCAAATTAGGATGCTACCAAGACAGGACAATTACAGCCACCATTTTAGCATAGTTAAGATGATAAACTACATCTCACTGCAAGACTCCTTTCTGTTTCATTTACTATCAAAGTTTAGGTGACCAGTGATCAATACATATCTCAATGAGTTGTACTACCCTTATGGCTTACTACACCAGGACTAACTATCCTTAAAAGCAAGTCCTCCCTTAAATGTGCTCTTCCCATAGCTATAATGTGCCACATATATGCACGTTTGCAAGGTGTAGTATTCATCACTCTTCCCATAGCTATAATGTGCCAGATATGCCCATGTTTGCAAGGTGTAGTATTCATCACTCTTCCCATAGCTATAATTTGCCACATATGTCCACGTCTGAAAGGTGTAGTATTCATCACTCTTCCCATAGCTATAATGTGCCACATATGTGCATGTTTGCTAGGTGTGGTATCCATCACTCTTCCCTTAACTATAATGTGCCACATATATGCATGTTTGCTAGGTGTGGTATTCATCACTCATCCCATAGCTATAATGTGCCACATATGTGCACATTTGCAAGGTGTAGTATTCATCACTCTTCCCATAGCTGTAATGTGCTACATATGTGCACATTTGCAAGGTGTAGTATTCATCACTCTTCCCATAGCTATAACGTGCTACATATGTGCACTTTTGCAAGGTGTAGTATTCATCACTCTTCCCATAGCTATAATGTGCCACATATGTCCACGTTTGCAAGCTGTAGTATTCATCACTCTTCCCATAGCTATAATGTGCCACATATGTCCATGTTTGCAAGCTGTAGTATTCATCACTCTTCCCATAGCTATAATGTGCCACATATGTCCACGTTTGCAAGGTGAAGTATTCATCACTCTTCCCATAGCTATCAGTCTTCCTTTTCCAAAATATGGAGCTGGCTCCCACTTTGTGGAAGAACTGGACAAACTGTGGAGCCTGTAGTAAACAAGCAGTAGCAACTCCAACTAGGTAGCTCACAATGTAGTTGCTAAATAGTTCTTCATACTTACAAAACTTATTCTGATTAATTAAAATGATTAAAGTTTTTTACAATTGTTATTTGTTAAAAAAAAACTTAATGAAAGTGTGACAGACCTTTTCAATGTAAAATAGTGTGGAACATGGAAGTTTTAAGACCTGCAATGAAGAACATTCATCATATTGAGGTACAGCTGAGAGGTAAGAGTCTTCCTTGACTGTTAGAATGGATGCAGAAAGCATGCCTGATATTAACACTACTAATTAATAAAGCAAAGTGTCTGTTGCTGAACTTAACCAATGTGCTGTGCAAATGTCATAATGTACATTGCTAGACCATCCATGACAAAAGTCCTGCTGTATCCAAATCCAAGCATTGCTTAGTGCTAAATGATACACCATCTTGATATACTCATATATTCATTATAGAGTTTCTTGTGAACACAGACCATTAATACTTTTCATTGTTGAGCACATGCAATTTTCTAATTGGCATAAATTCAGCATAGGTAGATTAATAAGTTTCTTTGCCTGTTTGGCTTCATATTTATAACATTGAAAACGTTTGTACATACTATAATTAGAAATGATATTGCATGCCCTACAAAGGTCAATATTTTGTAAAATAAAATTACAATGCATGGCTTGTTTCAAAAACTACTTTCAATTTTTTTTTGTTGTGAGCAGTCACTTTTTAGCCATTTTACTTGATATTTTACTCATATAACCAAACCATCTAGTCTGCCATCTTGGTCAGCATGAGAGGTTTACTATAATTAAATATGTGTTATTTGGTCAACACTCAATTAAACCAAAGTTTCATGAGCATGAGGACACAGTCTCAAAACTGTTACATTTGTAAGGTCACCAAACACAATTTATTTTTTTGTAGGGGCAAGCTCTCCTGATTCCCCTGATATGAGGGTAAAAACTAACTAACAAATAGGCAACTGTAGACAAAAAGTAAAACCCACCCCATTCTCTAAATATACTTACTCTGAAGCTGCACAAACATAGAGTTGGAGAAGATGGAAAACAAAAGTAAAACTACTTCTTCCTCTGTTTCAGCTCAATAATTCAGCCAGTTTGCAACATGCACAGTCTTGATCTAGCTTGTGACCTTCCTGTTCTAAAGTTCTGAGACTCACTATTCCAGGTTGTGGCAAATAGTAGGTTTCCCCCAGCATGAGGATTTCATCTTACATGCTGTAACTCATTTTATTTTCTTCTTTTATGCCTTAATGTCACTGCTTTAATACATGCTGATGAATATTTCATTTTTGGGCCAGACTTCTTGTCATTTATTTTGGGCCAGATTCTAAAAGGGTTGCTTTTAGTGTAAGCCTGTAAGCCTGCCCTGATTCCAAAAGACTTAGGGCCAGATTCACGAAGGCTTGCATGGAGTCTAAGACTAGAGTAAGACTCCATGCAGCCAACATGTCTGCCAAGCGATCCAGGAACAGCCAGCAGGGGCGTGCAAGAGAGCTCCTAAAACGACTCTTACACGGACAGGGTTAGGTTATGCAAATTACCTCATTTGCTGCTGAAAGCTATGCAAATGAGTTAATTTGTGATCCAGGAAACACTAACCTGTCTGAGTAAGAGTAGTGTTATTTGCAGAAATGTACTCAGTTGTCAACTGAGTACCGTTCTGCAAATAGCAAAACGGAGCCATGACAGCTCCAAATAAAGGATGCATTCAGTTGAGGAAGCATGCCAATGGCCAAATATACAGCCATTGGCATTTTTTTCCATTGCAAAATAAAAAAAATATATATATTTTTTACCCCGATCTCTGACGTTTAAGCGTAGCGCAGCGCCGTGCAAACGTGCTGCGCTCTAAAAACACAGAAAACCAAAAAAATAAAAGCCACAAATAGGGATTTTATTCAAAATATTAATTTGCCATGCAAGGGAATGGCAGGCTGAAGACAACATGGCTACTTAGTAGAGGTTGCCAAGGGGGGAAGCTCAGTTTGAGAGATGTAACTAAGCATTAGTAGGCAATCCTATGCAAATGAGGATAAGGATAGTGAATCCCAATATTTCCTGCTATGTGAATCATGTCCTTAGAGTGTAAGAGTAGGAAAAGAGGAGTAACAGAGTAGGAGATGGGTGACATCATGAGGGGGTATGTATAAAAATATTGTAAGTTTATTGGAGCAGAGTGGCATGTGGTTGCTGTGAGTTACTCAGGACTAAAAGAGGTGTGTCTACAGTTGTCTAAACTGAAATCAAGAAAATGAAGGTGTACGCCGTGGCTATCACTAAAGTTTCTTGCAAAGATGCTTACACTGTGTGCGCGCGTGTAAACCCGTCTAAGCCTGTGTGCGCGGGTGTGTGCCCGTGTAAGCCTGTGTAAGGCCGTCTAAGCAAGTTTACACAAATGTGCACCTGCCTAAGCCCATGTAAGCCTGTGTATGCCTGTGTGCACACGTGTGAGCATGTTTGCGCTTGTTTGCGCAGAGCTGCCACCTGTAGAAACAGAAATGGGAAAAGGAAGGAAAGGAAGTAGTAGGAAGTTAACCAAGGAGAACTAGCAGAGCTGCCAGGTGAAATCAATCAGAATCAACCAATTACACAGGCAGTACACTAGCCCAGCCCAGCCCAGCACCTAAAACTCTGCAAACAACATTCTCCCATGTTTTTCTCAGAAACACTGCAACACTGCAGTCAACAAAGAGAAGTGAAAACTTAAAAAGCTTAAACTGAGACATAAAAATGTTAGGGGCTGCCATTGCTGTTATAAGGCAACATGTGCAAGATGCTGAGGGTGGTGCCATTGGGAATGCTGCTGAGCAACCCACAGTGAGGAGATGGAGAAGAGTGTACAGACCCAGGGTAACCTACCAGGGGCTACATGAGCTGGAGATAGTGGAGCACTATAGAGTGGACAGAGACCTCCTGCAGCAAATTGTTGAGCTGTGCAGGCCACTCCTCACACACAGAACCAACAGAGGGGAACCCATCACAGTGGAAACTAAAGTATGTGTTGGCCTAAGAATACTAGCAAAAGGTACCTTCCAGAAACAAACTGGTGATATGATGGGGATTTCACAGGCATCAGCATCAAGGGTACTGCACCAGTTCCTGAATGCCATGTCAGCACATGTCGGTGATCATGTATATTTCCCCAATTCCCATGAGGTATTGGCCAGCAATATGCATCTCTTCCAGCAAATAGCGGAATACCCTGAGGTAGTGGGTGCAACTGACTGCATGCACATACTCATCAAAGCACCAGCTGGTGAGTGGGGTAGGGCCTACATCAACCACAAGGGCTTCCACTCCATTAACTGCCAGGTCATGTGCGATGCCCAGGGCATAATACTGAATGTGTGTGCTGGCTGCCCTGGAAGCTACCACGATTCCCATATCTGGCATCTGTCGCAGCTGTACCAGACATTTGCAAATGGGGACATCCCTGACGGTCACCTAGTGGGGGATGCTGGATACACACTGGAGCCGTGGCTGATGACACCCATCAGAAATGCACACACACCTGAACAAGAACTCCATAATGAGGCACATGAAATGTAATCAAGCGTGTGTTTGGGATGGTCAACTCACGGTTCTGGTGCCTGGACACATCTGGTGGAGCCTTGCAGTACTCACCAACTACATGTACCCAAATTGTTATGATATGTGCCATGCTACACAATATGATCCTGTGAAAACAGATACAGCAGGAACAGCATGGGGCAGGGCCAAACAGTCCCCCACCATTGCCAAGGCCTGCACAGGCACAGTGTGACTCGGAGGAGGAACAACCTGAGCTTGCCTCAGTAGGCAGAAGGAGGCGTGCCCAGTATGCCTTGTCCTTGGCAAAGAGGCAACGCATAGCACATACACTGGCACAGTAGGAACCCTGGAAATGATACCTCTCACTGACTAGCACATAAAATAAAAGGGATGCCTAACTTGACACTACCTGTTTCTAAACATGTATAGGGAGTGTAGTATGTGCATCTGACATAGGCAGCCCTGCAGCACCACCTGAGGCATGATTACCATGTTTTAAGCAATATAAAGCAGTGCTAAGCAGCTTTTACCAATATCTAGTATATGTAAACAAAATTGGTCATGCAATGTTGGCCAAGGTCGGCCAAAGTTGAGCAAAGTCAGTTAAACATGCTCATATCTGCTTTACTGTACCTTAAGCAGTCTGGTCTGGCCAGCATGAAAATAAAAAGCAGTGACAGGGATTGAACCCAGGATACTGTGCACTATAGTCACAGTACTGAACCACTAAGTCATAATAGCATTACAGTGGTACAGACACAGCAGTACAATTGTACACTAATGCAAACACAAAGCAATGCTGTATCATGCCTCTAATGAGGCAAATGGGTAACCTCACCCACATGCCTATGCAGACAGAGAACATCAGGCCAGGCGTTGTGATATGGGTTGTGTAGGCTATAAAGTCGCAAGCTAATATATGTTGCAATGGACGCTAAGACCTGTAGTACACTAGTATGCCTCAAGCCAGTACAATAGGCAACAGTACAGGCTGTAATGGTGTCCTGTACATAGCAGTGCAGGCACAGCAAATGTGTATAAGTGTCAGGTGAAACCCACATCATATGTACACCCACAGTAACAATCCGGTGTACCCATGGTTAGAAATGTACAAAGAATAGCTGTCCCCCAATGTATGTAGAAATGTTGATAGGTCTATGCAAAGTGTCTCATGGAAGCCCTGCAGGCACAGCATGATCCCTGTTGATCTATGACACAAAGGTGAGCCCTGCTGTAAAAATACACCTTGATTTACCATACACATGTGTATACTGTGCGTGCTCACACACCCCAACAAATGTAGTGGATTTCATTCTGCATCACACTGAAAGGTCATACTGGGCATGCTCACACACTTAAACAAATGAAGCAAATAGACAGGAAGATACTGAAAGGTCATACTGGGCATGCTCATACACTTAGGCTAAATACGGATGTGATGATAAGGGGTCTATGGACAAATGTGTATAGTCATCTCTACTTCCAGAAACACATTCACAAAGTGGTCTGAAAATCCTGCTATGTGTACACACAAACTGCCAAGGTCTGTGCATGTAGGTCAAAGGAGGTTGCCACTACTCAGCAGTCATCAGACCTGTCAGAGACTACCACAACACACTTGCGAGGAATCTGACTAGGCACATTCAGCAGCTAGAAAGAACAATGAAGAACCTTAACAAGAGGATTACTGGCCTCAAATAGTTGCCCCATGCATCAAGAATCAATGTAACCCAAGCTGTACTCAGTTGCATACTGTCTACGCAGGAGATCTCTGCCGAACAGACAGGTCCATGTCATGGTTACACTCAGATCTGTTCTGAGTTACAGCTCAATGGCACTAAATGTACAGAGCCAATTGATACTGGCAACATCCTGGCAGATAGAATCAGTGTTAACTTTACCCCCCTCTCACCCATGAAAGAACACATGTCTAAATGGAAGACTGCAAAGTTGCTGTCATCACGGCTGCACAGGTAAAAAACACTCTCCGAAGCCTGTATCACAGCAGCCATGGGACTAGATAACTTCCCAGGCTGTGTAGTATCTACTTCCCTAAAGTAAACATTAACATGGAAGTTATGTGGCTACTGATGCTTCCAGAGGACTGCAAACTAGGAGCCATCATTGTAAACACTAAAGATGTGGACATCCTACAAAAGGGCCTCACTGAGACAGACAGCTGTTGTCCAAGCCATGGGCTGTAGCTCAGTGCCAAAAGGTGCATTATCGTCACCTTTGTTAAAATCTCTGTAGCCAAGAACTACAACATAAGTGGTAGTATACCTCACACTTTAAGTGTGACAAGAGACCCTGGGTCACGGGTGGACAGTGGATACAACTGTGATAAGCACATCCCCACAGTAGTCAGGAAACCCTCTTATGTGGCACACCTCATCACAAAATGTGTCTCATGCAGAATAAAAGAGGACATTGTTCCCCTCTACTCACCACTCACTAGGACTATAAAAGAGTACAACTCCACTGGTGCTATATACCTCACAAGTCAACTACAACAACTGGAAAGCCAGCAGCAATACCTCACAAAGAGCATTAGTAGCCTGAAATACATGCCATACACAAACCATCGCAAAATGCTCCATCCATACTCCCTTGCATATCACCTACTCAGAGGTGTTCACTGCATAACATCCAAAGCTATGTCAAACATGCAGCTGTTGGATATGATCCATGTAAAACACTCACAATCACCATGACCTTTGGATCCAAGACCACGAGTGAAATACAAAAGGAAGTGGTGTAGCCATTTACCTTATGGATATCCACACCTCCAGGTTACTGCCACAGCATGAGGCCTTGGAGACCATGCAAGTGCAACTAACATAGGGAAAAGCTGCCCATCAGATTGTAACCTGCTACAGATCATGTACCTTGTCTCAGGAACCTCACTCAGTATTCTGTAGAACAATGGCAAATATAAAGGTCCTAGCAAACACCATTATATGAGGAGATTACAACTACCCAAACAATGAGTGGGTGAATTACTCATATACAATGTCCTTTGCCCAATGTGTCCTAGAGTTAAGAAACTCTAACACTCTGGAACAGCTAGTCAGCATGCCCACTAGAGGTGACAACATACTGGACATGCTCATCACCAACATGGGGTACCAGTGTTCCACAAGATAAACCCCTCGCTGGTAATATCAGATCATTAAGTAATCACACTGGACAGCCACATCCTGCCCCCACACCCAGTCAATGAAACCACTGTGAAGACATTTTCAAAAGCAAACTGCACACTTCCCAAGACCAAAGTGGAAAGTTCCAAAGCCCTCTTGCTATAGGATAATGGTATACAATCTGCCAAATCATTTACAAGTGCATTCTATGAGCATCTACAGGGATGCATGGATCAAGACATCACAAATGCAACCAAGATGCACCCCTCCAAAAATAAGAAAACAATCTGGTGGTCGTTGCCCATAAATAAGCTAGACAACAGAAGGAGGAAACTAACACCTGATAGAGCCAACTTCACTAAAGGAAAGGCATCACTGATCATTATTAGGATGAAACAATGATCGGTCATAAAATAATCCAAGCACAGTTTCTAAAGACAAATCACCAAGGAATGTAAGAATAACAACCACAAAGCCTTCTGTAGCTATATCAGACATGTAGGTGTCAACTTCCAAATATGCTGTCAGCTACCGAAAAAAGTAATGACATACACCAAACCAACTTTCATTGCCCACACCCAGGAGGACAAGTGCAGTGTAAACTCCCCCCCATCACCCCAAAAAGGGCCTGTGTCTATCACAGAAGGATGCAGAGACACAGACGTCATGGACATGCAGGTAAAGACAGCCCTCACCAAAGCTAAGAACATAGCATCAATGTGACTGTAAGTTGTCCCAGGCTGCGTTTTACACTAGGCCCACAAGGAACTACACCCTCACCTGCATTCACTGTCTAGACTCAAGCGTATCACAGGCTATGTACCCAAAGAATGGCATACACTAACAGTCATCCAGCTCCACAAAGGGTGTGCCAAAACAGAACCTGGAAACCATTGCCCAACATGTGTACTCAGCCTGGTCTACAGAGCTATTGAGCAAATCGTCATGGAACCCATACACTGAGACATTGGAGATCTCCAGACACTGGACTCTATACAACTTCGCCTTGTTAAAGCATAGTCTGGCTCCCAAACCTAGTTGACTTATTTGAAACAGTTACCATGAACATAGATGGAGGTGAAAGTAGTCCACACAGCCCACCTGGACCTCACTAAGGGCTTACCACACCATTCCCCACTCCGTCATCATGGACAAGTGTACCAGCTTGAACATGAACAGCTATGTCACAGGATGGGTGGCCAAGTGGCTCACAGATCAAACACACATGTTTATAGTTGTGGGTGCCATGTCCAACTCTAAGCCAGTCACAAATGGCATCACACAGGTCTTGGTCCTGGGACCCCACCTGTTTAGTCGATACTGCTCAGAGGTACAGGCAAGAATGGCAGGTGTAAGGCTGAACATATTTGCAGATGACTGGAAACTGTGGTCCATAATGGACTGTACAGCTGACACAGACATCCTCCAAAAGTGTCTTACAGAGACAGATACCAGGTGTCAAAACAATGCCCTCAAGCTGAATGGCAAAGAATGCATAGTCATCCCCTGTGGGTAATACAAAGTGCACACAAAGTACCACATAGGTGGCAATTCAGCATGTACGGAGAAAGTAATTATGGCCCTGGGGACACAGGTAGATAATAAACTTACCTTTAATGATCACATGGACAAAGTGTTATTCCTTCAATGTAGGCCATCTAATGTCACCTAATGTAACACACTTCATACAGTCTGATGATGTCACCATCCTTCAAATATACCTGTGGAAAAGAAAACTCACAGTAATATGTATAGCGCGTTGTGTTAATGTGTACTCCTCTAGTGTCATGAAGTAGTTAGGTAGGGGTTTGAATCCTGCATTGGGCAACTTTGTGTGTGTTTGTATGTGTTCCCCTTGGGAAAGAGCAACCTTTTAGGAGAGTAGTGAAACACCTCAAAAGTGGTAATGTAACCTTTGTCAAGTCTGATGATGTCACCATTCTGCAAATATACCTGTGGAAAAGGATACTTCCAGTAATCCGTATATTGCATCATGTTAATGTGTACTCCTCTAATATCATGAAATAATCAGGTAGGGGTTTGAATCCTACACTGGGTAGCTGTGTGTGTGTGTGTTCCCCTTGGGAAGGAACAACCTTTTAGGACAGTAGTGGAACACCTCAAAAGTGGTAATCTAACTTTTGTCAACTCTGATTATGTCAGCATCCTACAAATGTACCTGTGGAAAATAAAGCTCCCAGTAATCTGTATAGTGCATCGTGTTAATGTGTACTCCTTTAGTATCATGAAGTAATTAGGTAGGGGTCTGAATTCTGCACTGGGCAACAGTGTGTTCCCCTTGGAAAGGAACAACCTTTTAGGAGAGTAGTGAAACACCTCAAAAGTGGTAATGTAACCCTTGTCAAGTCTGATGATGTCACTATCCTACAAATATACCTGTGGAAAATGATACTCCCAATACTCTGTATAGCATGTCATGTTAATGCGTACTTTTCTAATATCATGAAGTAATTAGGTAGGTGTTTGAATCTTGCACTGACCAACTGTGTGTGTGTTCCCCTTGAGAAAGAACAACATTTTAGGAGAGTAGTGAAACACCTCAAAAATGGTAATCTAACCTTTGTCAAGTCTGATGATGTCACCATCCTACAAATATACCTGTGGAAAACAGAACTGACAGTAATGTGCAAAGCGTGTCCTGTTAATGTGTACTCCTCTGATATCATGAAGTAGTTAGGTAGGGGTTTGAATCCTGCACTTGGTGAGTGTGTGTGCTGTATGTATGTGACACTGTTGGTCAATGTGCTGTGGATTTTGCTTTTACCACTGTATGACATATCAGTATGTATTGCACATGTGAGCTAGCTGCCTGTCAAATACATATCTGTACATGTTACCTCAATGATTGCATGTGTGGGAACCCTGCTTTCTCCAAGAACATAGCTGTCATCCTTGCCAGACTGTGCTGCTGCTTCCCAGACCTTAGGTCACATCTGTATGCTTGTGACAAGGCCATCCACTGCAGTGATCCCTGGCCTAGGTCATTTATGTCACACAAAGTCATTACGATTCCTATTGGAATGTATGAGTGAGGGTCTATGGCCGAGGTATATGTCAGACCTGTTCAAAGACAGCAAAGTCTGTCCATGATGACTATTCATAGGTGTAGAACAAACTGTGGATATGCATGCAGACCCCTTATTGCTTATGTGATCCACCAAGGGATTCCAAAATACATTTGGAAACGTGATTAACAAAGGAGAGATGACATAACACTTGGTTGCATGTACAAATTGGTACCTGTTCATCATGCTGGTGGCTACTACCTATGTGGTACTGTGGGGATAATATGTTCTGTAAAGGTGGATGACTATGCTTAGTTTGGCTTATAGCTTTACAGCATGGGTTTGACAACAGGCATCTGTCAGTATGATACTATTGTGGAGTATGTGTGTGTCATCTGGAGAATTCATTATAGGCCACAGTATGCATTACCAGACATGGACGGACATATCCCTACTGTGATTGCTTGTACCTAAGAGAGCTATATGGCAAACAGGAGTGGTCTCAGTAATGGTTGCAGGTGAATACCAGTGGTTACTGGCATTGTATAGCACCTGAAGGATCCAAATGTTGCTGTGTGTCTACATCTGTGTGTCGGTTGTCAAGACATCATCTAACGATTGGTTATGGTCAGACTGTTGAAGTGATGTATATCACCAGAATGCAAAATAATGACAGATAGTAACAGTATCACCCACAGCACAGTGTCAAACCATGTCATACACACATGTGTAGTTAGGTTCTGGAATGTGTGTAGTACAATGCATACTGGCCACCAATAGAAACTATGGAGTGTTACTGTGTAATTCAGAGCATGTCACACTGGCCATGTGTCCACTATGCACGTACATGAAGACAGTGCACCTCCACCATGTTCACAACTGTACACCTGCAAATCTGTGCTACACACATCCCACACATACTGTCCACTCCCTAACACATGCTGCCAATACTGCACACATCAGCCAAGTGGCACGTGGCCGGACAATACACAATTGGAACCAACACTGGTGTAAACAACACTACAATGACAATCATACCTTTAATGCATCATGCCTGCTCAGCTACATCTTCAAGCATATCATTACACTCTACAGCTGACAACATGCTAACATTGCTGTACTGCTATATAGACGCCCTGTGCATCAGCACCATGATAGCCTGTTCCTGCATCGATATTACAGATGACAGGTGGTGGCACAGGTTTCATCATATGCGCAGGGTGTGTTGTTAGTTCGGCAGAGGCCTACAGTGAGCCATCCAATTGACATGTATGTGTGTGTGTGTGTGTGTGTGTGTGTGTGTGTGTGTGTGTGTGTGTGTGTGTGTGTGTGTGAGGGGCAAGAATACTGGAATGGGCCAATGTTGTTGTAATGTGTGTGGATATGTATTAGCCCTAGGTGTCTGGAGTATGTGTGTGTGTCTGCATGCACACAGTTCCACCATGTGTCTGCCATATACAAGTATTTGTGGGACAGCCACAGACTGTACCTGCAAGGCTTTACAGATCACTGTCTCTGGCCACAGATACGGTACATGTGCCTGGCAGGGGTGCTACTGACACTATCAGGCACTAAGCCAGACTGGGTACTATCCCCAGAGGTGGATGGATGTACACTGGACACAGGTCCCTGTTGAGACTGTCCAGAGCCACGTGCACATGGTCTTCTAGGATATTCTATGGACAGCCCACCCCCAACATTACTGGGGCTGGTACTGGCACTATGGGAGCAGCTGTGGCTTGAGGGACGTCCGCGGCGACTGCCAGCTGCTGATGTTGCTGGCATACGTCCATGTCAACGTCTCAACCATCCCGCACTGTCCTGACACATGGACATGACATTGCGGAGGATATCTAATGTCTCTCCCAAACGTCTATCAGTGACCTCGGTGTAATATCGGATGGCACCTGCTAGGTCACGGATACTATCAATGACAGCAGTGTTATGGGTCCTCTGTGCCCTTAGTCCCTGTCTGGTGTACCGTTCCATATGTGGCTGTGCCTCCATGACAGCCTGGAACATGCATGACATTGTCAGACCTGTGGCACATCTGCCAGTGGCATGATGAGCAGCAGTGCTCCTACGAGAACCCCTGGACATCTGCCTATGTGGTACTCTTCCAGACATCTGGGTATGGCTGCTGTGTTGGGATGCATATGCCATAGATACCACACTGTCCTGACCAATGCCAACAGTATGCTGTCCCTCAGCTATGGGCATTGGTGATGGATGTATTGGCAGTATGACTGTATGCATGGATGGGGTGAACAGCTGTGTACTGTTGATTGGTGGCCCAACGACAGACACTGGCAAAGACGTCTGTGCCTCAACACACCTATCTTCATTATCACTATGTGGCTCAGTGACATCAGCTTTCCTGCTGCAGTGAACCAGCCCTAACACAGCACCTGTGGGAGGGAGACAGGAAACACAATTTATGACCTGTACATGATGTCAGCACACATGCACACATGCACACATGAACACATGCACACATGCACACATGAACACATGCACACATGAACACATGAACACATGAATACACGAACATATAGGCTCGTAGGTTCATAGGTAGGTACTAGACTATCAGTCCTAGGGCCCATACAAGCCTAGCCAAAAAAATATACCCTGGCTTTCACCACCCAAGAAAATTATTTTCCTGTGCCCCTGTCGAGCAGAGCCACAGAAGTGATCCCTGGAGTGAATTTCCCATTTCCCATCCAATCATCAAGGTTTTCCTTGAAAAGTGCTAATGAGGAGCTCTGTTTGACATAGATAGGTAGTCTGTTCCAGAGTATGGGAAGTCTCTGGGACAGGAATCTATCCCGCCAGCATGTTCTGTTTATTGTGGTGACAAGGTTTAGGTCCCTAGAGCATGTAGCTCAGAGGGATTGGGATTCTTTAAATGGAGCATGTCCAACAGTTCTGGGTTTGACATAGCTTTGTATGTTAGGCAGATATGCCCTGAGTAGGCGATATGTGATGGAGTAAAGCTGTAGTTTTTTGAGACGGTCTGCATAGGGCATCTGTTTGAGGCCAGTAATCATCTTTGTGAGGTATTTCTGTGGTCTTTCCAGTTGTTGTAGATGTCTTGTGAGTTACATACCAAAAGGGGCATTGTACTCTATAATGGGTCTAATGAGTGATGAGTAGAGGGGAACAATGACCTCTTTTTTTCTGGATGAGAATCCTTTTGTGATGAGATGAGCCATGTAGAAGG
The DNA here is from genome assembly GCF_019279795.1 of Protopterus annectens. Taxonomy (NCBI): domain Eukaryota; kingdom Metazoa; phylum Chordata; order Ceratodontiformes; family Protopteridae; genus Protopterus; species Protopterus annectens. The sequence goes on along the minus strand of NC_056751.1, from coordinate 163,290,641 downwards.
ATTTCCTGACCACTGTGGTGATGTGATTATCAAAGGAGAGACTACTGTCCACCTGTGTCCCAAGGTCTCATCACATTTTCGACATTAAGTAGACTACCAGCTATGTGGTAGTTCATGGGTACAGAGTTTTTACCAAAGGGGATGACAATACACTTTTTGGCATTGAGCTTCAGGCCATGGCTTTGACACCAGGTATCTGTCTCAGTGAGACCCTTTTGTAGTTTGTCCACATCATTAGGAGTTTCGATTATGGCTCCTAGTTTGCAGTCATCTGCAAACTTTGTTAGCCAAAGACCTTCCGTGTTGGCCTGCACCTCAGAGAAGTAGATACCAAACAGGAGAGGAACCAGGACTGAACCCTGTGGTACTCCACTTGTCACTGGTCTGATGTCAGATTTGGAATCCGCTACTTTCACAGTGTGGGTTCTGTCCGTGAGCCAGTTGGCAACCCATCTTGTGACATAGGGATTTATACCTAGTTTAGTGAGCTTATCTATAATTCCAGAGTGGGGGATGGTGTTGAAAGCCTTGGCGAGATCTAGATAAGCTGTGTGAACCATTTTACCCTCATCTATGGCTTTGGTGACTGCTTCAAAGAAGTCAATCAGGTTTAGGAGACATGATCTGCCTTTGACATGCACACATGAACACATGCACACATGCACACATGCACACATGAACACATACACTCCTCGCTACAGAAGATATCCACACACACCACCAGCAATCCAAAACATACTTAATAGTGGTTGAAGGTGGCTTACAGTATCACAATGCAAACAGTCATATCACACATGTCAGCATGCAGAAAGTTTGTTGCTCAAGACCATGCAGAGCGAGTGTAGACAGCTCGTGTTAATAACAGTATACATGGCTTTGATGCATGTGTGTTGTTGTTCAGTGATTGGCCTCACAGCCACTCATTACATGGGTTTGTAAGGTGCCCAATAGGGAGCATTGACTAACATGAATGTGTTATGCGTTGAAGAGTGTCACACAGCCCAATGATAAGCCTCTACCCCTCAGGTATATTATGTGTGCTGTGTGGATGATGTGGGATACTGAAGTGTGACCTTACAGCGGGTGTCTGGATACGCTATGTGTAGCATGTTAAGGTGTACTGCGTATGACAAAGTTGTGTCTGTTGTGTACATGTGTATCAACTATGCCTATCCAATGTCCAGTACGGTGTTGCCACAATTGTGTGTGCTACTCTGTGTATTGCATGTAATTGAGGCAACTACTGTCATTACTGAGATGTGCATAGTCTCACAGCAAACATGCACAGCATGCATTATGCGTAGATGTGTTGCATGTACATGGCCTACACCTCACCTATGACATGCACATTTCATTAGCAATATTAAAATTATAACACACTCATCAGCATAGACCAGCTGCCTTGCTGTCACACCAGAGGGACCTACAAGAATATGAGACAGTTTGTCAGTGGCCACAACTGTGCCATTGCTACTGTGAGTGTGCTAAACTCCAGTAGTACAACAGTCAACAGTCACAGGTGTACAGATTATATTCCAGATATCAGTATTGCACAACACTATGCAGCATAACTGCTAAACACACAGTACACATGTCACATATGCATAATCTACCAATACAGGTAACAGTAGTTTACAGATAGGTCATGTTACCTGCACGCTCCATGTCAACATGCTGGGTGGCTCCGGCCTCCATGATAACACATGTAAGTTGCTTAGGAGCAGCTCCTCTACTCTGGTGAGGGGGGGAAGAATGGCATCCCCACCACCTGTGGCAAGCTGTTGTCGACAGATATCTGATGCACGCTGCCGGACATATCTAATTAAATCACTGCAGTGATGGCGTACCTGCTCATATGTCTGGTTATGCATGCCTATGTCATTTACCCGACGAACGAGATCTTGCCACAATGCAGTCTGCTCATGCTGGTCCTGGCTGGTTCTAGAGAACAGCAGGGTGTAGTGCTGCACCAGGCTGTTGTGTATTTCCTCTGCAGTTGTATAACATGGGTTTCTTTGGTGGGACATACCCCTGGAAGACAATTAAACAAGATGTGTGAGCAAGTCATGTGGCACACTTAACATCCTAAAGTACAGATATCAATTACCTGCCATATTTCGCATCCAATTGGTTGTCAGAAGATACACATGTTCAATACCACATATTAGTGCTCAGGCCACAACTGGCTGACAGTGCCTGCCACGCTCTATATATCAAACCATGTTCTGCACAGCAGCAAAGAGAAGCCAGTATGTAAGACTATACACCAGTACATGGCACACTGTATGTGACACAATGCACCACTAGCCACAGGAGGTATATATCAAGCTAATGCATAAAGAAAGATGTCATCCATTGCAATGAATGTAAAGTACAGTTACAGTATTACCAGTATACCACAGTAGTCTTTGATGCCAAACCCCTGCCTAACATATGTGCACAGTTGTTAATATAGGTGGCATACTGCTGTACTAGACTATACATGTTGCTAGATACACACGTATACCCTGTAACACAGATATGATTGAGGGCATGGTACAGGCATAATTACACACACATCAGACTTACATACAACATACAAATGTATGCCAACCCAGATGAGCTTTACCTGTGTACCATACAGTACTGTGTGTCACTACTTACAAAACCTTATGCCTGAGGTATGTAATCTGTGAGGACTACAGGGAACACACAAAACAGTGTTTCCAAGCAATGAGAACATACACCATACTGTACTGTTTAGGCCTAAAGCTTCAGGTAATACTACAGTTCATATGGGAGTTGGATTCACCAGCAGTACCACTCACTAAGCATACATGTATTGCTTTAGCCTACAATGGGACACCACAGTCGACAACAAGGGACTACGTCACACCGTATGCCATACTACTTTTTCTGCCTAGCAATAGCATACACATCTTTTACTGGGATCACAGCTAGGACACAAACTACCATGACAGAAACAATTTCACACTAACCTATCACACCTTTACAGACCTTGCACACATTCACCAACACATTCACCATCACACTCAGTCAACCTCACATAGCAATTATTGCACTAAGTACATGTGTGTGTGCATCATGTCATGGGTAGGTAATACGCTATTGGCCCTAGGGCCTACAGCAGCCTAGCCATACGCTACCCTGGCCTTTGACACACATGTAATTTAATTTCACTTGCCCCTGTCAACCAGAGCCACAGAGGTGATTCCCAGGGTGTATTTCCTATCTCCCAACCAATCATCAGGAGTATTTATGAGAACTGCTAATGAGGAGCTTTGTTTGCTATTGATAGGTGGTTTGTTCCAGAGTATGGCATGTCTCTGAGTTAGGACTCTATCCCTCCAGCATGTGCTGTTTAGTGAGCTGACAAGGTTTAGGGCCCTAGAGCGTGTATCTGGGAGGGATTGTAATATGTTTATGTGGAGGATGTCCAACAGCTATGTGTGTGACATAGCTCTGTATGTTAGGCAGAGGTCACCTCTGGGTAGGCAGTATGCAACACAGTGTAGCTGTGGTTTTCTGAGTCGGTCTGCATAGGGCATCTGTTTGAGGCCAGTATTACTCTTTGTGAGGTATGTCTGTGGCCTTTCCAGTTGCTGTAGTTGCCATGTGAGGTACATACCACATGGGGCATTGTACTCTCTAATGTGCTTTAAGTGTGATGAGTAGAGGGGAACACTGACCTATATTTCCCTAGATGACACACCTTTTGTGATGACATGTACCACGTAGACAGAGTACATGACTAGTGTGGCACTGTGATTATCAAAGGGGAGGCTGCTGTCCACCTGTGTCCCATGTTCCCTTATCACACCTTTGGTGTTAGGTAGACTACCTATGTGGTAGTTAATGGGTACAGTGTTTTAGCAAGAAGGGATGGCACTGCAGTGTCAACACTGAGCTTCAGTCCATACCTTGGTTGCCAGGCACCTGTTGCAGTAAGTATGCCCCATGTCTCTCTCCCTATATATATATATATATATATATATATATATATATATATATATATATATATACACACACACACACACATATATATATATATATATATATATATATATATATATATATATACATACACACACACACATACATACACACATACATATAAACATCCATTGCTGTACATATAGATGTACATATAGGCACATATACAGTCCACTATTCATGGTGGGAATATCAATTATGCGACAGTTGTGAGATATACAGTTATGTAATAATATTGCACAGTGTTGTGCAGACTGCATTGAAGGTGTCATCAGCCAATATAGCTTTAGCAGGCCTCATTAGCTGCAACACTGCAAAACTGACAGAGCATACCCACAGCGTTTAACCACCACATGTCATATACCAGCACTGCATGCTGTTTTCTTAAACACACTACAACCTACATAGAAATATGCACATAACAACCTTCAACAACGTATATATATATATATATATATATATATATATATATATATATATATATATATATATATATATATATATACCCTTCACAAACAGTTGCAGTATGTCCCTTGCCCTATGCACATGTACAGATACATATAGATACGTACTGCTGCCACATATGGATGATTTCACAGTATGTAGAGTACTCTTCAAAAACATCTACTACATGCCAGCAAATAGATATGTGTTACATACCTTTCCTTTGTATTTCTCTGTTCCGTCTGTTTTTAAAGGAAATAATTTTTTGTTTTTAATTTTTTTTTTGTTTTTTGTTTTTTTTATTTGTGTTTTCTCTGTCTGCTGCTCTTGCTCTTTCTTTTTGTGTGTCTCTCTGTTTCTGTCTCTTTGTCTGTGTCTGTGTCTCTGCCTCTGTCTCTGTCTCTCTCTCTCTCTCTCTCTTGCTGCAATGAGATTATTGCATGCGTGGACAATAAGTACAGCCTGCTTTTCTAGGTCTCTGCACATGTGCATGTGATGGCCTCTGCACCAATTGGTGCCCATCATTTACTAATTGCATGCAGCCTGCTGTGTGGTAATTGCAGTACTCACTGTCATAGCAGCCCACTACTATAAAATGCTAAGTTAGGTAGGCGTAGCCCTTTCAGCTTTCCAAAGTGGGACCCATGCTTGTTTGCTGTGGACACCGTTGTGTCAGTCAGAAGGTTGGTATACTTCTTATATCTGAAGCTAGGGTTGCAACCAGTGATTTGCATATTGTACTCATACCTGAATGTTGCTGCTTCTAGTACACACTTGTCAGTGTAGAATTTTACTCACCCCTCCAAATGCTTACACAAGATACATGAGAGTATGTACTTTCTTTTCTAATTAGACAATTAACTGTCATACAAAAGTAGTTATTGCAATGTATTCTTCTGGCACATGAACTGTTTGTGAACTACTATACTGTAAATATTAATTAGCTCACTTCTGAACAGTTTGTTGTTTATTTGTGTTGACATTAGCACAGGCTTCTCAAGACAACTGGACAAATTTCAGTACTGAGTATGCCTACCTACATCCTTGGTAGAGCCTGAATACACAGGTATATTGTTCTTTTGGGTAGGGGTGCAGAAGTACAGAGAGCATTATATATTATTGTGTGATGTTTATCTTGCTGAACATACAGGGTTGCTGTGTACCTGTTAGTCTAACAAGGCAAGTAGTCTGTCTGTGTAGCTCCCACTTGTGGAAATATCCAGATGGTAGCCAGAGATTAGCCTATTATTCTTTGTCTGTGCACCACACCGGTCTTTTCTGCACTGGAACAATGGCATTGTCACAGCTGGTTGCTATCAGTACATGGCTACATCCTTTGATATTTCTGTGTTGTACTCCTACATATATGCTTGTGGGACTCGTTCCAAAGTTATTTGCAGAGTGTGTAACAGCAGAAAAGCTGAAATGCCTGTGTGTTTCTGCCTCTGCCAGGCCTCTGATACACTCAGGTATATATTTGAACAGCCTCATGGAAAGGTACATATAAGTGAGGTACACCTGTAATATATTACAGACATTAAGTTGAGACTGTCAGAGAATCAGAGCATATGTATTAATACACCTTTTCTGACGTGCATGCAGTGTGTACTCTTACTTATTGACATTATTCATTAAGTGTAATTCCCCACTTTTCGGCCTAATGTCAGTACTTTTCAGAGGGATTCTGAGGGACACAGCTAACATTTGTTTACGAATCAGGCACATCCCTAAAAAGCAGTCACAGTTGGGAAGTATGGCCTCTGCCCTATTCAAATATGCCAGTGTTTATCCTGCTCTGATACTGTGTGGGGTTTGTAAAGTGCTACTGTAACTTTATTGTCTGCTAGAATGGCTGGTATATATATTTATTACAGCACCAACTTGTTGTATGTCTACTGTGGCTTAGTGGTACTTCAGGTGGTGTAGTGTGTCCAAGGTGTGGGGTTCAAGACTCACAGAGGTGTTTTATTTTGCTGCTCAGCAGAACAAGGGCTCTGCCATGCAGAGTGACTAAGGCACTTTTAAGCAGTTGTAAGCGGGTTTGCGCAGGTTTACGTGACGCTTAACAATACTTAGCTAAGTGCACACATGCGCACACTTGCTCAAACCCGCTAACTACTGCTTAAAAGTGCGTACTTCCGCTAACCCCCACGCTAATTTCTTTGAAAGAAATGAAAATGGGGAGATATGAAAGTGGTGAAAAAGGGGGCACAAAGAGGGAAAGACAGTAGGGAAACCTGCTTGGGATGTGCAGGACGGATGTAGGGAAGGTCCATAGCTGCCCATTTCTTTACCAGCAACAGCTGTGCATATGTTAGAAATTTGGAGTGAGATTTGAAACCTTCCACCCCTGAGTGAGAGGTGAGGACAGCAAAGTATGTTGTACCGCCAATTATAATTATCAGTTTACATGTCCAACGGACATGTGTGTGAAATGGGCAGCTATGTATGGGGCGTGATTTTTTTGTGGGAACAGATTGCCTTTTTTTTTTCAGGTGAGAGTGGAATGTGAGGTAGAGGAAGTAGGTATATTTGGGGAGGTAGGTTGGGGAGGTAAACAGACAACTCAAACAAGATGCATACAGGGGCAAAATATGACACATGGGGTGGGTGAGCACAATTGATGGGGACGGATGTTTGGAAATTGCAAGCCCATGAGCCCACAGATGGTAACTATGGAACTGAGATCCCCACTCATGGGCAGTCACCACTGCACCTTCACAGCCCCAAGGGTGGCTGTGCTGGGGGCTGCGTAGGAGGGGCAGGCTCACCCATGAGTCGTGCCACTCTTGCCTCGAGCTGGCATGGGGGATCAGCGATTGAATGCTGGATCTCCCTACGCACCACAACCCAGACCCTTCGGAAGGTGACAGCTGGCCCTTCTCTGCCCACGCTTGCACTGGGGTGACAAGCCCCATCCCCTGCAGCACTTCCAACCGAAGGTGGCACAGGACCAATGGAGGAGGGGAGCCTGGGCTGGGCACCGGAGCTGCTGGTGCCAGGTGCAATCGCCAGCTGAGGAGGGACAGGTTTGTCCGCTGGGACCGGCCTTCCCATATGTTCTGTGTTTAGGTGTGTTTAATTACAACATAGACAACAGCATTCCAAATTAGTTGTAACAGCATGCAGTAATATTCCCATTAACCCAACACACCAGGGTTCCAACAGTTGAACAGCAAACATAACACATGCATATAGTAAATGACAGTGGACATTCCAACAGCATGCAGGGATGATTGGTGGCAACAGGCCACCAAGGTTGTGGTGTTTGAACAGGGCACATGCATCAAAGTAAATGCAGATATTTATAGAACAATAGGACATATGTCCCAACCAATGTTTTGAGATTACACATACCCATTGAGGTGTGGAATTGCATTGTTTATGCACATACAGTAGGGTGTAAAAAGATACCTCCATTAACATCTTATAAGTACTTATAGTTTACACTACATTCCTATTGACTGCAGGTGTATATCCCCTACATGTATTATTACACTAGGCAACATGCATTAGGTTGTGTGATGGGTTTGGCTAGTTCATTTTATACCTGACCTATATCTGACATACTAACTGTCCAAGATGCAGATGTTACTGCTACATAGTTATATATTTTATTTATATTTATATATCTACATATCTGGATGTGTTCATGTGACATTTTCAGTTATATTTCTACAGAACCCTACATTTCAAGTAGCACACTTACTTTTCTGGGGTACACACAGTAACAAGCTACTCATGTGCCAGATTTACCTATGCATGCCAGCTATTAACCAGCTGTTGAGGACTGTATATATGCTTCACAGCTACTGGCACTTCCTTCATCCACTTTATATGGGACTGCCCAACTGTGGGTTGACAGCGCTTAATACAACAGTACTATTTATATAATGCAAGGGTACAACAACATTTCAAAGTAAGTGACACGGACACACTCCAAGTATTATACCTTTATTAATTACATTACACACTTTTCTAGAGGCTCTCTCATTTATTTCATATTACAGTGCATGCAGAAGACTTATTCAAGATGTATTATACCTTTATTAATAGGTTACAACACTCTTTTTCAGGCTCGCTCACTTATTTTATATAACAGTACATGCAGAGATATTATTCCGGACTTATTTTACCTTTATTAATGAGTTACAACACACTTTTTCTGGCTCTCTGACTTATTTTATATAATAGTACATACAGAGAAATTATTCAGGGCATTTTATGGCTTTATTATTGGGCTACAACACTTTTTTTCTGGCTCTCTCACCTATTTTGTATAACAATACATGCAGAATAATTACTAACCTGCCTGGTGGCACAGCCTTAGCAGCCTATCTGCATAGGCTTGCTGATTCGCAGCATGGACACCTGCAACTGTGAAGTAAATGAAGGGATATTGAGACATACCTATCCATTATATCAACTAAATTAGCATATCTTACATACTTCATTCCATGGCTACCTACTCAGTAGTGGGGCATCTTGCATGTCACGGGCCTCCTGTATCCATCGGTTCAGTAGGTTCTGCTTCCATGTCTTCAGGTCTGCATGGTGGTGACGGACCTGCTCACCAATCCGAGGGATGCCTGTGGCACTGGTGAGATCATGAGCTAACCGATTCCAAGCCTCTGCTTTGTACTCCGTCCCTTGGAACTAGCCCTGCAGGAGTCTTGACTCATGATGGTGGACAAGGAGCCAAACCATGTATTTTGACTCCTCGATGCCCCAGCGTTGCGCTCAAAAACGAGTACCCTCTCCAGCACCAGCCATTCTGACTGCAGATGGGAGCTACAATCAGTTATGCTGAGTATTCCCGCCTATGGAACTTAAATATGCCGCATTTCCCGCACTTATTTGTGATTGGCCATTTTTGAAAATTCTCAGCTAACAGCAAACCTGCTTAGCAATGGTTAATCTTCCATTTATAAGTATATGTATGTTAACAGTGCATGCTTATGCTAAGCTGTCATGCCTTAGTGGTTCAGTACTTTGATTATGGTGCACAGTGTCCCGGGTTCAAACCTTGTCATTGCTTTTTATTTTACTACTGTCCAGACAGGCTAGGGGGTGCGGCTGTGTTTAGGCCACTTTGCACTACGTTGCTCCACGTTGCCCGATGGTGTGCTGGTTAGCGCGGTGTGCAGCACCTCGCAAACCTATTGCGCTAGGTAAAGCGCTGCTTAACTATGGGCAATAATATTGCGCTAGGTAAAACCCTGCTTAGCTATGGGCAATTATATTGCGCTAGGTAAAACGCTGCTTAGCCATGGGCAATTATATTGCACTAGGTAAAATGCTGCTTAGCTATGGGCAATTATATGTCAATATCCTTATTGCTGCTCAACCTTCTTATCTTTATAGGTATACATTTTGTTCACTAATACATAGGCCATTTCAATGCTTTTTACTAAAATTTCATTCATATATGTCAGGAATTATTTTATATACTAATTTAAAACATAAAATAGACAGGGGAGTGGTGGGACTAGAACCGGGAATGCCTCCTTTTTGTGCGAACGCTCTACCACTATGCTATTGTTATTTGGCTTGATTTGCATAAACATTTCTTATTATGCTCTTCGATGTCGAAATTGCTAACTGCAGCTAAGCAATGGGCACACCCGCACAAACATGCGCAAATACGGGCAGCTATATCGGGAATTATAAAAAAAAATGTAGTTTGCATTTTACATTTACAAAGGGGTTTAGTATGTGGAGATGTGTACTGTTTGCTATGTGCACATTTCAGCGGACTCGCTCATTGCATTTGTCATTTTCACTTTATATGGTTGCAGGGGTGTGGATATTTGGACTGCTCAGCAGTCCGACACACCCCCTGCAGTCTTACATGCTCTGTGTAAGCCTTCCAGTTGAGTCAGCGCCCTCATGCATATGCATGAGGGCACTGACTTTATAGTCTTAAACGGCAGTCTCCGAGTAAGACTTGGTTAGTCTTACTCGGAGGATTACTGAATCCCCCCTTACTTTCAGTGTAAGTGGCTTACTTCAGTGTAAGACCTGTCTATAAACATACTACAGGGATCAGATTCCAAGACAACTGCTCACAGCCTGCTCTCAATGTAAGTGGCCTCTTACAGTGAGAGCATGGCTTTTGGAATCAGACCCTGTGTGTTTGTCCCAAGTGTATTTATGTAGCAACATAAATACATGGGATCAATAGTTGTGTTTCACCACTGTTTTATGTATTACTTAATAAGTAAGTTAGTATACCCTGTCAGCATGCATATACAAACACCAGTCCTACACACGAGTAGATGTGCATAGACAATAATTCTGACATCAGAAATGAAGACAACACTCGTATCCAAGAACAATGCTTTCAAACTTTTTAACTTTTCAGACAAAAAAAAAAAGAAACAGAACTGACCGACAGAAGTGAATTTTCATAAAAAACAAAAACTCTCAAGATGTAGCTGTTCCCCGACAGTTAAAACTAAAAGAATACACTTAGTACAAAATAAAAGAATACATTAAGTACATGCTGTCTGTAGTTATACAATTGCCTTGCCCAAAATATTTATTACAAAATATCAAACACTGCAAAGATGCATACCCAGCATAGAAAAGACAAAAACATGCAAAAACAGAGCTGAGAATCTAACAGGATTCCATTGACATCAAACACATAGAAACCAATTTTCCACACTGGGTGTTTAAAGTTTACATCAAAATCTGGAAATGTTTGTGGAAGGTAGTAGCATTTAATATCTTGGTTATGTTTTAAGGATATGATAAAATATGTACAATACAGTAACTAAAAAAAAAAAAAACTTACGAAATTGAAATTCTAGCACTAAACTGGTAGGCCATCAGCTGCCACAGAGGATTAATGCTACAACTTGTCTGTAATCCAGGGTTTGATTCCATCTGCCACCATGTGAGTGCATACAGGTCATTTAAGCAGATACTGCCCTGAAGCATTCAATGGGGGGCTTGGCACCTGACACCATGTATGGCAGGGTTGGGTGGTGACATGTATTGCAACACCAGTCAGGTAGCTTTTACATGACCTGCTGCACTCTTGGTGTTCTTTTGAAGATGGTGATTTTACTACATGAATGTGGAGAGTAGAGCTATAGGAAAACATAGTGAGACAGTTGTGGATGATATAGAAAAGACTAAGAGGGGATTTGCAAAAAAATATTCTTGGTTCAAATATATTTGAAGTGGTAGCCATTGCACACATTTAAGGAATAATTTTAACTTAATCTTGGAAGTTAACAATTGAATTTTATTCATTGTTGTCTAATGTGCTTATTGTAAATGCTGATAAACAGATTTTTTTTTTATTTACTGGGACCTCATTATCAGGGATTGGAGTTTTAATAGGAACTGGAATGATGAGCAAACAACCAGAAAAGTAGTTCAGGGAATAAGGAATGGAATAGTTTCCTTCTGATGACAATAAAGTGATGCTTGGTAACCTGATGGATATCGAGGATTTAATGCATAATAGATGTATGATCCTCATTTTGTGAGGTCAACAGTCAATTTTGTACACTTTTATGTTTGTTAATTGTGTTTTTTGATTTCTTGTAATGTTCTAAATCTGCATGTAAATAGTTAAAATACACTCAATTTTTGAAAGAATGTACTGCCTTTAGACTAGCCACAACAGCAGTTGCTTCATGATGACCAAAGGAGAGGGAATTATCAACCGAGGTTCCCAGGCTTCTAACTAAATTTTATTTTGAAGTAGGGCATTATTAATGTTGTATGTTGTGGGGGGGGGGGTCTGGCAAATGTGACAATGCTGCATTTTTGGCATTTAATTTAGTACATGTTCAATACACCAGGCATTTATAAGTGTAAGTTCCTGCTTGAGGTCTTCTGTGTCAGACCTACTCTGCAGTCATCAACAAACCTGGCTAGCCATTGTTCTTGGTTTTCAGTCTGTAAGAAAGAGATATAATACTGAGCAAAATGGATCTAGCATTGAGCCGTGCAGGACATCACTGGTCACCTTCATATTCTATGATATCCCTGACATCCACACCATGCTGGTTCTGTCTTTTAGCCAACTTGCTATCCATCTTACCGCATAAGGGTCTATTTGTAACACATTTAGTTTATTAAGTATGGTAGCATGGGTGATGATGTCAAATGCCTTGGCCAAATCAAGGTAGATTATGTATACATTGTGGCTGCTGTCAACAGCTTGTGTTACCTTTTTCATGAAGTTTACTAGGTTCCATTAGACAGGATCTAAACCTTTTAGAAAACCAAATTGATGCAAATCTTGGTTGATGTCTATGTTAATCAATTTTGTTATAATGTCCCATGGCCTTACAAATGAGACTCATCAGGCTGCTGGGCCTATAGTTTTTTGGACTGGTAGTAGGGTCATCTTTAGAGAGTGGCATCAGCAGTGCTGTACACCATTTTTCTGGGCCTGACCCTCTACCAACCTGAGGCTAAATAGCTTATGGAGAAGTTCTATCAGGGCACATTTAGTACTATTTAGCAAACAGTCTGGTATGTTTTGGGCAGCACTTTTAGTACATGTTCTTTAGTGTTGATGGGTTGGAGTTGAGAGATACAGGTATTGTAAGGTTTTGGAAAGTCATCTCAAGATCAAAATTTGTACTTAGCTTATTTGCTAGTATATTTGCAATAACCAACTGGTCTGAGTAGGTTTTGTTATGTAATATGAGTTTTGTACCCTGTTGAGTGCTTTTTTTTAGTTTTCTAACATAACTAAAAAATAATTTGCAATTGTTTTTGGCTTCATATGCCAACCTCAGCTCACGAGCTGCCTTGGTAGATCTAATAGTATTTTTTAAATTCATACTCAACTTCTTAAAATGTTCTTTGAGGTGGGGGTCTTTGCATCGGTTGTATACTCTAATGTGTTCTTTTTTTCCTTTTATTGTAGATTGTATCTATGTTGGTGGACCACCTGGGTGATTTTCCAATTGCAGATGGATTTAAGTGGCACAACCAATTCTATACATTTAATTTTGGGGATATAAAACTTCTTTGCTAATCTATCTGGTGTGAAGTTGTCTTGGATGATATTGAGATAAGTTAATTTTGAATCTTCATCATAGAATTTATGGAGGTTTGTGTACCTGAAGTCATTAAATTCATATATATATATATATATATATATATATATATATATATATTGGTTTTGGGGGTTAAGACAGTTTGAAGGAAAATGTTACTAGTTTATGCATCATCTGACTTCTTGGTGAAGGAATTACTAGTGGAGTTGTGCATTATGGCACTACATTTGTAAGTACCAGATTAAGAATAGTTTCATCCTCTAGTTGGGCTACTAATAATGGGGTCCATCAACTTTTTTATTTGTTAGATCTAAAAACTTCTCTGTATATCCTACATTGAAGGTGTAGGTATTCAAGTCAATTGATGGATAGTTAAAGTCTTCCAGAATAACAGCATTATTATTTCTGAGAATCCATCCATGACAATTGGGAACCTGACATGAGTGTCTAGGGGCCATAGAAGATGTCCTCTACCAAGAGATAAACTCATAGTTAATTTTGCTTAGTGGGATTTGAAATTCTGTAAGTTCATGGATATGTGGGAATCTGTCTAGAGGTGATTTGGCTTTGATAACTGGGCCCAATTAGGACTATTTTGATGGGACACTCCAGCCCCCCTCTTTCAGATGGCTTTGTGAGCTTACAATTCCAGATTAAGTCTCATGAATATATGCTATTACTTGGTATTAAAACAAGATAATATATTTTTGTCATAAACTATTTTAAAATAAAAGATGATTATTGGACTCCTCAGTCTCCCAGATACAGCATCTCCAGTGATTGTTTAACTGAGATAACATAGCAGGCTCTGTACTCATGGATTGCCCCCAATGTACAACAGCTCCAGTGGCAATATAAATGTGGTAAAATAACATGGTTAAGTCACTTTTATGCACAGACAATCTCTGTACCCATCAATTATATCTACTTTGTTGGCTGTTTATGTCTGGTTGATTTAAAAAAATGCCAAAGCTAAATCATTCCAAATTACTTTTTTCCTGTTATAGGATACATTTAAAGCAATGTGCACTATTTCCTAATGACTACCTGACAGACAGTGCGGTCTGTAGTCAATTCTGTATATTGTATAAGAACAATCATGCTATGCAAGTTAACCATCTAACATTTTGAATTCACATCTGGAAAACAGTATGGTAGTTACAGTACAGAAGGGTACCTAATCACAGGAGAAACCTTAAGGTTCCATTGTGAAAACAACAAATTAAGAGTCACTCCAGACCAAGCAGCTAGCCACCTTACAGTTGTTGCATGCAGCAGCTGCCACACTCAGAACAGGTAAGTAGCAGCCATAGACTGAGGAGTTTATATTTTAAAGTAATGGATGATCAAGTCAAACCTAAAAAGCACCCCATAGATAGCTTGCTACATGCTCCCCTCAAACCGACACTCTTCTCTACTAGCACACTTATTCGCTTGGAGTCACTGCCAGAAGTACATAGTTACTTAGCTGCTCCCTAGGCTACTTATTGGTTTGCCAGTAATCAGCTGATCCCTCTTGTGGCACGTCATCACCAGCAACAGTAAACATTTTTTATAGAACATTTTAATGGCTAATAAATAATAAATATGTCAAAAAAGTGCTGTAAAAATGAAAAAAAGTTTATTATAATATGAACCACCTGGAAATGAAAAGAAGTTTATTATAATCACTTTAACCACTTAACTTTGATAATAATAAACTTATTCTTTATAATCATGGCAACCACTTAACTGTGGTAATAATAAGCTTATTTTAATGTTATTATAGCATGTTGCTAGCTTTTATTGGTTAATTCTGTTGTTGTTTCACAGCTGATATCACAGGAGGGTTTTTTATAATTACAGCTTAATAGCTAAGAATGCTTTGCAAACACAGACTGCTTCTCTTCAGAAAATGTGTAGGAAAGAAAATAAGTCAGGCTTAATTTATGGAAGAGTAATGGCTTTAAAAATCAGCACATACTGAGGAAAAAAAATTAGATTTCAGAGGTATGGTTATGCTATCTCCTTACCATGTATCTACCCTAAGCACTGTATTGTGCATGGCCCAGTCAAATTTGCATTTTCTTGCATATAAATTGGTTAACCATGGCAATGAGTGCTACAAGTTCAGTGTTCAGATTAAACTACATTGGAGCAGTAGCATCAAATCACTATAAAAACATTTTGCACATTGAACACTTTCATGCTGCTTTAAGGTTTCTAGATTTTTAATGTGAAATGAAAACCTTCAGTGTTTTTTCCGTACGTTCTGTGGTAAATCTGCCAGTGAACTGGACTGCTAAAACTGGCCATAGGTGTGGGGACCCTGAGGGAACAGGGCCCTATAGGTCCAAATAGGTCCAACTGGCCTAAGGCTGGTCCTCTCTGACATATATAGACACATGACCACAGTTCTGTGAAGGCAGGGTAGAAGCTAAGCCTAGGAATGGAGACAGTGTTTTCTGAGCATTTAGCATGTTAAGTGATTACACATACATACGATGCATTCTAAATGCAGGTGTGCTGAAAGCGCTAAGCCTAGGAATGGAGACAGTGTTTTCTGAGCATTTAAAGCATGTTAAGTGATTACACATACATACGATGCATTCTAAATGCAGGTGTGCTGAAAGCGCTAAGCCTAGGAATGGAGACAGTGTTTTCTGAGCATGTAAAGCATGTTAAGTGATTACACATGTATACGATGCATTCTAAATGCAGATGTGCTGAAAGCGCTAAGCCTAGGAATGGAGACAGTGTTTTCTGAGCATTTAAAGCATGTTAAGTGATTATACATGTATACAATGCATTCTAAATGCAGGTGTTCTGAAAGCGCTAAGCAAAGGAATGGAGACCGTGTTTTCTGAGCATGTAAAGCATGTTAAGTGATTGCACATACATACGATGCATTCTAAATGCAGGTGTGCTGAAAGCACTAAGCCTAGGAATGGAGACAGTGTTTTCTGTGCATTTAGCGTGTTAAGTGATTATACATACACACGATGCATTCTAAATGCAGGTGTGCTGAAAGCGCTAAGCCTAGGAATGGAGACAGTGTTTTCTGATCATTTAGCATGTTAAGTGATTACACATACATACGATGCATTCTAAATGCAGGTGTGCTGAAAGCGCTAAGCCTAGGAATGGATTCAGTGTTTTCTGAGCATTTAAAGCATGTAAAGTGATTACACATGTATACGATGCATTCTAAATGCAGGTGTTCTGAAAGCGCTAAGCCTAGGAATGGAGACCATGTTTTCTGAGCATGTAAAGCATTTTAAGTGATTGCACATACATACGATGCATTCTAAATGCAGGTGTGCTGAAAGTGCTAAGCCTAGGAATGGAGACAGTGTTTTCTGAGCATTTAGCATGTTAAGTGATTACACATACATACGATGCATTCTAAATGCAGGTGTGCTGAAAGCGCTAAGCCTAGGAATGGAGACAGTGTTTTCTGAGCATGTAAAGCATGTTAAGTGATTACACATGTATACGATGCATTCTAAATGCAGGTGTGCTGAAAGCGCTAAGCCTAGGAATGGAGACAGTGTTTTCTGAGCATTTAAAGCATGTTAAGTGATTACAAATGTATACGATGCATTCTAAATGCAGGTGTGCTGAAAGCGCTAAGCCTAGGAATGGAGACAGTGTTTTCAGAGCATCTAAAGCATGTTAAGTGATTACACATGTATACGATGCATTCTAAATGCAGGTGTGGTGAAAGTGCTAAGCCTAGGAATGGAGACAGTGTTTTCTGAGCATTTAAAGCATGTTAAGTGATTACACATGTATACGATGCATTCTAAATGCAGGTGTGCTGAAAGCGCTAAGCCTAGGAATGGAGACAGTGTTTTCTGAGCATTTCAAGCATGTTAAGTGATTACACATGTATACGATGCATTCTAAATGCAGGTGTGCTGAAAGCGCTAAGCCTAGGAATGGAGACAGTGTTTTCTGAGCATTTAAAGCATGTTAAGTGATTACACATGTATACGATGCATTCTAAATGCAGGTGTGCTGAAAGCGCTAAGCCTAGGAATGGAGACAGTGTTTTCTGAGCATTTAAAGCATGTTAAGTGATTACACATGTATACGATGCATTCTAAATGCAGGTGTGCTGAAAGCGCTAAGCCTAAGAATGGAGACAGTGTTTTCTGAGCATTTAAAGCATGTTAAGTGATTACACATGTATACGATGCATTCTAAATACAGGTGTGCTGAAAGCGCTAAGCCTAGGAATGGAGACAGTGTTTTCTGAGCATTTAAAGCATGTTAAGTGATTACACATGTATACGATGCATTCTAAATGCAGGTGTGCTGAAAGCGCTAAGCATAGGAATGGAGACTGTGTTTTCTGAGCATTTAAAGCATGTTAAGTGATTACACATGTATACGATGCATTCTAAATGCAGGTGTGCTGAAAGCGCTAAGCCTAGGAATGGAGACTGTGTTTTCTGAGTATTTGAAGCATGTTAAGTGATTACACATGTATACGATGCATTCTAAATGCAGGTCTGCTAAAAGCGCTAAGCCTAGGAATGGAGACAGTGTTTTCTGGGCATTTAAAGCATGTTAAGTGATTACACATGTATACGATGCATTCTAAATGCAGGTGTGCTGAAAGCGCTAAGCCTAGGAATGGAGACAGTGTTTTCTGAGCATTTAAAGCATGCTAAGTGATTACACATGCATACGATGCATTCTAAATGCAGGTGTGCTGAAAGCGCTAAGCCTAGGAATGGAGACAGTGTTTTCTGAGCATTTAAAGCATGTTAAGTGATTACACATGTATACGATGCATTCTAAATGCAGGTGTGCTGAAAGCGCTAAGCCTAGGAATGGAGACAGTGTTTTCTGAGCATGTAAAGCATGTTAAGTGATTACACATGTATACGATGCATTCTAAATGCAGGTGTGCTGAAAGCGCTAAGCCTAGGAATGGAGACAGTGTTTTCTGAGCATTTAAAGCATGTTAAGTGATTACACATGTATACGATGCATTCTAAATGCAGGTGTGCTGAAAGCGCTAAGCCTAGGAATGGAGACAGTGTTTTCTGAGCATTTAAAGCATGTTAAGTGATTACACATGTATACGATGCATTCTAAATGCAGGTGTGCTGAAAGTGTTAAGCACAGGAATGGAGACAGTGTTTTCTGAGCATTTAAAGCATGTTAAGTGATTACACATGTATACGATGCATTCTAAATGCAGGTGTGCTGAAAGCGCTAAGCTTAGGAATGGAGACAGTGTTTTCTGAGCATTTAAAGCATGTTAAGTGATTACACATGTATACGATGCATTCTAAATGCAGGTGCGCTGAAAGCGCTAAGCATAGGAATGGAGATAGTGTTTTCTGAGCATTTAAAGCATGTTAAGTGATTACACATGTATACGATGCATTCTAAATGCAGGTGTGGTGAAAGTGCTAAGCCTAGGAATGGAGACAGTGTTTTCTGAGCATTTAAAGCATGTTAAGTGATTACACATGTATACAATGCATTCTAAATGCAGGTGTGCTGAAAGCGCTAAGCCTAGGAATGGAGACAGTGTTTTCTGAGCATTTAAAACATGTTAAGGGATTACACATGTATACGATGCATTCTAAATGCAGGTGTGCTGAAAGCGCTAAGCCTAGGAATGGAGACAGTGTTTTCTGAGCATTTAAAGCATGTTAAGTGATTACACATGTATACAATGCATTCTAAATGCAGGTGTGCTGAAAGCGCTAAGCCTAGGAATGGATACTGTGTTTTCTGAGCATTTAAAGCATGTTAAGTGATTACACATGTATACGATGCATTCTAAATGTAGGTGTGCTGAAAGCGCTAAGCCTAGGAATGGAGACAGTGTTTTCTGAGCATGTAAAGCATGTTAAGTGATTACACATACATATGATGCATTCTAAATGCAGGTGTGCTGAAAGCGCTAAGCCTAGGAATGGAGACAGTGTTTTCTGAGCATGTAAAGCATGTTAAGTGATTACACATACATACGTTGCATTCTAAATGCAGGTATGCTGAAAGCGCTAAGCCTAGGAATGGAGACAGTGTTTTCTGAGCATGTAAAGCATGTTAAGTGATTACACATGTATACAATGCATTCTAAATGCAGGTGTGCTGAAAGCGCTAAGCCTAGGAATGGAGACAGTGTTTTCTGAGCATTTAAAGCATGTTAAGTGATTACACATACATACGATGCATTCTAAATGCAGGTGTGCTGAAAGCGCTAAGCCTAGGAATGGAGACAGTGTTTTCTGAGCATTTAAAGCATGTTAAGTGATTACACATGTATACGATGCATTCTAAATGCAGGTGTGCTGAAAGCGCTAAGCCTAGGAATGGAGACAGTGTTTTCTGAGCATTTAAAGCATGTTAAGTGATTACACATGTATACAATGCATTCTAAATGCAGGTGTGCTGAAAGCGCTAAGCCTAGGAATGGAGACAGTGTTTTCTGAGCATTTAAACAATGTTAAGTGATTACACATGTATACGATGCATTCTAAATGCAGATGTGCCGAAAGCGCTAAGCATAGGAATGGAGACAGTGTTTTCTGAGCATTTAAAGCATGTTAAGTGATTACACATGTATACAATGCATTCTAAATGCAGGTGTGCTGAAAGAGCAAAGCCTAGGAATGGAGACAGTGTTTTCTGAGCATTTAAAGCATGTTAAGTGATTACACATGTATACAATGCATTCTAAATGCAGGTGTGCTGAAAGCGCTAAGCCTAGGAATGGAGACAGTGTTTTCTGAGCATTTAAACAATGTTAAGTGATTACACATGTATACGATGCATTCTAAATGCAGGTGTGCTGAAAGCGCTAAGCCTAGGAATGGAGACAGTGTTTTCTGAGCATGTAAACCATGTCAAGTGAGTACACTTACATACGATGCATTCTAAATGCAGGTGTGCTGAAAGCGCTAAGCCTAGGAATGGAGACAGTGTTTTCTGAGCATTTAAAGCATGTTAAGTGATTACACATGTATACGATGCATTCTAAATGCAGGTGTGCTGAAAGTGCTAAGCCTAGGAATGGAGACAGTGTTTTCTGAGCATTTAAAGCATGCTAAGTGGTTACACATGTATACAATGCATTCTAAATGCAGGTGTGCTGAAAGCGCTAAGCCTAGGAATGGAGACAGTGTTTTCTGAGCATGTAAAGCATGTTAAGTGATTACACATACATACGATGCATTCTAAATGCAGGTATGCTGAAAGCGCTAATCCTAGGAATGGAGACAGTGTTTTCTGAGCATGTAAAGCATGTTAAGTGATTACACATGTATACGATGCATTCTAAATGCAGGTGTGCTGAAAGCACTAAGCCTAGGAATGGAGACAATGTTTTCTGAGCATGTAAAGCATGTTAAGTGATTACACATACATACGATGCATTCTAAATGCAGGTGTGCTGAAAGCGCTATGCCTAGGAATGGAGACAGTGTTTTCTGAGCATTTAGCATGTTAAGTGATTACACATGTATACGATGCATTCTAAATGCAGGTGTGCTGAAAGCTTGAGCAGTTTGTTGTTTGTACTTTAAGACGTTTAAGAGAGCCATTTGAACTTTATCCTGCTCACATAGTGATACATTTGCTACACTGGAATGCTCATTAACTGAAGTTTGCCTGAAAAGCACTATGGGGGAAACAGTGTCTTTAGCCAATATGTGGAACCATATAAATGAGAGGTGCAGACTATCTCTGACAAACCATGTATGATTGTCAAGCAATTTGTTCCATGCTGACATGTACTGTATCCCCCTTGAATGATACCAATTATTTAGGCATTTGTTGAAGCCAATCATCTTTCCTTTGTACCTGTGTATCATCTGTGGAGAGGAGAGGTTTCCGATCAGTATCATTGTCTTGCCTGCATTTGTGACATTCATGGAGAGCTCATCCTTGTCTTTCTGTATCTCTGTAAGGGTTTTTTGCCACAAGTCATTCACCCCCCACGTGCACAACTACCATGTTGTAGTTATATTTATCTGGTACAAGGACCCAAAGGGTTCTTGAGATGCCTGAGATCCTAGCACCTGAAAGGCAACTCTTTGTCATCCTTTGTTCAACCTAGTGAGTGGGGAGCATATGTGTCTCACTATGAAGTCACCAATCACTGAAATATTTTTGGTTGTGGAGTGGTCTGGTGTACTAGAACTGAGACCTGTTGTCTGAGGGTAACTCTTTATTAAAGTCAAGATATTATGTGATGCAATGTTTGATTTTGATTTTTGCTGTGAGTTAATCAAGGATTTCTTTACAGTGCCTGCATATGACATTATAATGTCTGTCAGGCTGGATTACATCATGTTCATAATCTATGTGCTTTTTTTGTGAGACTGAGGTCTCCATATTTCTTAAATATTTGCACCTCTCACAAAAAATGTTATTTGTGCTTAGTAAGGTTCATAGGTTCATAGGTTCATAGGTTGGTACTAGGCTATCAGCCCTAGGGCCTATACAAGCCTAGCCATAACAATTCCCTGGCTATTTCTTCCCACATTATTTACTTTCCTGGACCCCATTATCTGTGAGAATACAGCAATTGCTACACTCCTTTAGGATACCAAATGCTATGAGGCTGGCTACAGATTGGAGACATTCCATTTTGTCCAATGTGAAGTAAAACTTTATTTGATTTCCAGAGAGTTGCAGAGCTTAAATAAAATAAAGATTTATGGTCCTCTGGGATAGTTATCAGTTAAGGAACAGGTAGTGTAGCTATATATGAAAGTCTATGTAGGTAAAATTCATGACTTGGGTTTAAAAGTGACTGCGACAAGTACAGCTCAGGAACCTTGTTTAACAGTAATATTGAATATATTTGTAGTAGCTGTGGGCTACGTTGTGCAAAGTAGCACTATTAGGGGCTGAAGAGAGCTGATTTTAGGGTGCTTAGTGCTTGGCTCTTTGTGCTATGCAGCTACATGCAGCTTGCTGCACCTGTATGAAGTACGATCCTTTATAAGGGAAAGTTACAACTGAAGGTACCAGCATTTACGGAGTGCATGTTTGAATCCTACTGCACTATGACAGAGTAATGATGATTTCCAGCATAACTTATGTGACACATACAGTAGTGACATGCATCCAGGGATAATGTATGTATCTGATACAAAAGTAAAACGTATTCTGGGATAATCTATGTCAGAGATAACTGACAATCATTTATAGTAAAATGATTTTGCCACAAAATACTGTTAACTGAGAAGGAGGTACTCAAAGAAGAACCACTTCAAATTCCAGAAAACGACAACAGCTTTCATATGCCATTAACACAGAGAAGCATGATGACCTAGTGTATGAGGCGGTGTCCCCGCTTACTTTATTTAATCAGTATCTACTGAAATGGCTATCATTTTGACTTTATGTATATAATATGCACTCCTTACTTGTACTTCTGACTCATATGATTGAAATTTACTGTCAAACCTTAACTTTATGATAAATCCAGCAGAACATATATGTCACTCTCCTACTTTGGATACAGTAGAAGAGTCTTTATGGGCTCTGTTCAAGCAGCTTTATTATATACAAACATGTGATAGACGTTTACTCAGTTTAACTTAAATGACTTATATACAGATTAATGACTGCAATCATACATGCTCACTCTCTGGCTGCACTTTCAAAATGGCACTGGAAATAGCATGTGCCCAGTATTTATATGTGCACATTCAGTCCTTGATATGCTTCTTAAAGCTACAGCACATGCACTCTGATCTACAACTTTCCTCTTTGAGAAATAGATCATGCAATGCTATGAATTTATTTAGCATGCAGATAATACAAGTAGTTCTTTGTCATGCAATTATACAAGACTAGGTATATATATATATATATATATATATATATATATATATATATATATATATATATATATATATATATATACATATATATATATATATATATAGTTATGTCCACGTTGCTGTGTATTTTACACTGGGCCTGGAAATTTGATCAGATCATGTGTCATAAAATTGGGAATTAGGTTTAGCAACTGGAGTTGTCTCTACAGAATGTTCAACCTTGGGAGTATTTGGAACATCCTCAGGAATGGAAGTACAGGTTGAGACACGCTCTGGGATGGGAACAATGTCTGGTTCACGCTGAGATCTAGAGTCTGTATCACAGGAACAATGCTGTGATGATGATTCTGGTACAGGAAGAAGATGTCCATGATTTCTCCTGTACTCCACACCCTCAGATTCTACAAGGTAGGATCTCAGTTCTGTACATGTACCTGTAACTTGACAAATCCAGTAAAAACTTTCACTGTTTGTATCCTCTGTGTCTCTCCTTCCCTCAACGGACAAAGAAATCTGCTAGACTTATCATAACTGGACTTCTGGATAGAACATTTCTTGAATAATTGAGCTCTGATGGTTCTGTTGTTCTTAGCTTTAGTCTTCAATAAACTGGAACTAATAGGTAGCATCATTCTGGTTTGCCTGGATAGAAGTCTTTGAGCAGGTGAGCTAAGTATATCATCATGGGGTATGTTTCTGAGATTAATTAAATTCAAACAGAAGTTGGTATTATCATGCTTTGACCTTTCAAGTAATTGCTTTGCACTCTGCGTTGCATGTTCAGTTAGCTCATTTGACTGTGGATATTCAGGACTACTAGTAACATGTACAAAGTCCCATTCTCTTGCAAATTTCTGAAACAACTGACTGGTAAATTGAATATCATTGTCAGAAATAACTTTGTGTGGACTACCATGGAATGAAAAATGATGTTTCAATTTAGTAATAACAGTACTGGATGTTAGATTAGGTAGTAAGTCAACCTCAGACCCATTTGAATAAGAGTCTGCCAATAGTAATTAGTGTTGCTTGTCCCACTCAAAGATATCAGTGGCTACTGTTGACCAAGGTTGTTCAGGAACTTGACTTAGCTGAAGTGGTTCTCTTTCCAAATGCGGTTTAGTTCTATTGAATACTGAACAAGAAGAAAGTACTTTATCAAACTCTTTCACTAATAAAGGCCAAAATACCAGTTCTCTCACTCTTCTCTTAGTAGGTGCAGAACCTGGGTGACCATGATGCAAAATCTGGATATATTTTTGTTGTAAGGAAGCAGGAACAACAATTTTAGGACCTTTGAAAATAATCCCATCTTCCATCAACATTTCATCTCTGTAAGGAAAATAGGTTTGCACTTCAAGTTGTACACTAGATTGCTTTGACAGCTATCCAACATTAATGTAGTGGCTGAGCTTTTGCAAAATTGGATCAGTCTTTGTATGATCTCTCAGCTCATTCAGTCTAGTGGCAGAAAAATTATGCACTGCCATCACGTCAAAGCTAAAATTCTCTATGTCAAGATGTTCTGTCGTATTTCTGGGTGATCTGGATAAGGTATCAGCCAGATAAAGTAGTTTGCCTTTTGTATAAACCATTTTGAAGTTGTACTTTTGCAGTTTGAGCATCATTCTTGAATGCATAGGCTTCTTTAGAATAGTAAGGTTGATGATCAGTTTCAATCTGAATAGCTCAACCATAGATATAATCATGGAACTTGGAACATGCAAATACTATTGCTGAAAGTTCTTTCTCAATTTGAGCATACTGTATTTCAGTTTGGGTAAGTGTTCTAGATGCATAGGCTACTGGTCTGCCCTCTTGAAGAATGACTGCGCCAGGATGAAATTTTGAAGCATCACAGGAAAGAGTGACTGGCTTATTTACACCATAGTATCTTAATGTAGGTGGGGTGGCAATTTTCTGCTTAAGGTCTTCAAATGCCTTCTGGTGCTGTTATAACCAAGACCATGTAACATTTTTGTGCATCATCTGTCTTGAAGGTCAACTCATTGAAGTCTGGTATTAACTTGCCTAAACAGTTGATCATGCCTAGGAAATGCTGTAGAGCTTGAATGATGTCTGGTGCTGACATCTCAAGAATAGCTGCTTGCTTGGTCGGGTCTGGTCTTAAGCCAGTACTGGTAAATAAATGACCTACATATGTAACTTCTGGTAGTCTGAATTTGCACTTTAGAGGGCTGAGCTTCAAGTTTATTTCATGTGCTCTGTCTAGAACTCTCTTTTAAGTTTCTGTCATCACCATCGCCTCCAACCAATAAAACATCTACTATTACGGCACAAGGATAACCCCCCAAAATTTGCTCCATTGCACACTGGAAGGCTTCACTTGCAGAATTTATTCCAAATGGCATCCTTAAGAATCTCTCTCTGCCAAACAGGGTACCAAAAGTGGTTAGCAATGAAGATTTGAGATCAAGCATCACTTGCCAAAATTAACTTTTTGCATCCAAGACAGAAAAAACAGTGGCATTCAGTATTCGAGCTGCGACCTCTTTGACTGTACACATTGGATGATGTGGTCTCTCTTCAATGCTTTGTAAAAACCTCTTGGGTCAATACATATTCTGATTTCTTCTGAGCCTTTTTTGTGAGTTGCTACCATGGACAACACCTATTCATTTGGTTCTGTAACTGGACAAATTACAGCTTGCTGTATCATTTTATCCAAGTGAGCCTTGACTTTATTCTGCATAGCTATCAGAACTCTTCTCACTGGTCTGACTACTGGAGTGACCTCTCAGTCTAAATTCATGGAATACGCAACTGGAAGTTTGCCCAACTTGTCATCGAAAACATCAGCGTACTCTGAGAAAATGGCTTCAGAGAAATTGGAAGTAGGATATGCACGTATATGATGAACGGCTTTGGTAAAAGAAAGCACATTAATTCTCAAACTGTCTTTGAGACCCAATAATGACTGTACTGATCTTCAGACTACATAGAATAACTAGCTGCAACAGTTCTTAGTCAAATAAAATGAAAGCATCACTGAGCCTTCAGTTTGAATTTCTTCACCTCCATCAGCAACAAGTTTTGCACTACTGGCCACATTGAGTTGCTCATTAGTTCTCAACTTAGCAAATGTGTCTGCTGATATAACATTACACTTTGAACCACTCTCTACTTTAAGCTCTGTGGATTTACCATTGATCTGGACTGTACAAAATACTTTGCTCTTTTGCCAATAAATTAATTGCATCAGCTCTTTCACCAATCACTGATACACCATCTACATAGAAAGTGGACTGCTGCAACTCTACTTTATCTATTTGCTTTTTTGAGTGACCCTTCTTTACAACTGTGTGAGGTTTATTTGATTTGCAAACTTTTTGAAAATGGTTGCATTTTTTACACTTGTGACATTGCTAACCAAATGCTAAGCATTTCTCTCTTTTGGACTCATGATTGGCACCACAATTGTGACAGTTAACAATAAAGCTGGAGTTGGGTTTTGCTGATTCATGTTTTCACTGCACTGAGCATACTCCTTTAACTCAAATGGCCTTAGAAATTGCTGGAAAACTACATGGTTTCCCTGGTGAGCCAGCAGGCATTGTGGCTGCCATGTGCTTAGGCCTACTTCTGTTTGCCATGTGTTGCATGCTATTTACATTTTCTCTGGAGCCTACTGAAACCATGTTCTCATCACTTGCAAGCATACTTGTGTGTTTATATGTCACTCTCACAAAGCAGAATCTTTTTCCCAGTAGCACTATTAATACCACACATGAGCCTGTCGTTTATTAACTCATCTTTTAAGTCACCAAACTGACACATTTTGGCTTTGTTTCTCAGGTCAGTAATATAAGCTGCAAAAGTGTCCCCTGGTTTCTGATCTCTGGTGTAAAACAAATGCCTCTCTAATGTAATATTTGTCTGGGCGTTACACATTTCTCTGAATTTGCACTTCAAACATTCAGGGTCTTCTCTTGATTCAGCCTGTACAACAAAATGATGATTTTCACCTTCTTCCTTATATACTGCTGGTGCATACACAAATGAACGCTCCCTTTTAATAGCCTATGATCCAGCTAGGTTTAGCAAAATGAATGCCCTGGTGCATGCATCTTTGTCTGAATAAGCTGCTTGTATAAAAATATCGTACTCTTGCTCAAATATTCTCCAATTCTCTGCAATATACAGATCAAATACAAGTGGTAAGGGCTTTCAAAATCCATCTGCCATATTAACACCTATCAATGAAGGGTTTTGCAAACAAGCACAAACACATACACATACACATATGCCAACAATTTATGCCAGTATTTGTAACTTTGTTCAATAGCACAACAAGCCTCTGTATAACTGAACTTTGTGAAATAAGACTCTTGGGCACTGTAATAGTCTTGAAATTACTGCACTGCAAGAAATCACCTCTTATCAGTGTAAGAAACATTTCAAATAACTGCACGATGTGAATGAACTGGGCAAAAGAAGCTCAGAGTCAGAACCATTTCAAAGTAATTGTACTTTGTGAATAAACAGTACACAGCACACTGACATTTCCCCAAGATGGAGGTACCTTGCTAGGCAATTCTTTACATTGTAAGAGACACTCTGTAATGATGGCACGTTGCAAATAGAAACACCCAGCACAAGAAACTTTTTGAAATGGCTATACTTTAACTGTACTTCACAAAATAGTTGCACTTTACACACATATAAATTCTTCAGAATACATGCACAGTAATAAGTACACACTGTAAGCGCTTTTATGCACTTTGAGATACTTCAAATAACTCTAGTTATGCCCTTGATGCAATATGAAGTTGTAGTTAAGCCAAAACACAGGACTTTGCCAAAAAACATGCAGTTGCCTTGCTGTATTTATGTTTAATGTGTCTTTTTTGGCCTCATTATATTCATTTTGATCATTTAATCTCTTTTCATGCCTATTGTACTTTTCTTGTGCTCATTTTACTCTAAACATGCCTGTTTTTGCCTCAAACACACTCATTTTACTTTAAACATACTTGTTTTGCTTTTATGATAATTGTTTAATCAAATATCTTAATCTTAAACAATTCCCTTAGTTAATAAACCTTTTGTTTCTCCTGCTTGTTTAATAATGTGGTTTGTGCCCTTATAATGCTCCATTTTAGCTTTTTTATAAAATAATTTGTGTGAATTTTCATTACCTTTGGTTCTTTTCTGGCTCTTTTTTGTGCT
The DNA here is from genome assembly GCF_019279795.1 of Protopterus annectens. NCBI lineage: Eukaryota > Metazoa > Chordata > Ceratodontiformes > Protopteridae > Protopterus > Protopterus annectens. The sequence goes on along the minus strand of NC_056751.1, from coordinate 163,262,179 downwards.
AGTTTCTTTTAGTTTACCTTCACTGTCATCTCTGCACCTCATGGCTCCGAATATCAATCTCTGTAATCCTGGTTTTGACACCATGTCACTCTCCTACTTTGGATACAATGGAAGAGACATTGTGTCTTCTGTTCAAGCAGCTTTATTATATGCAAATATATACATTTAATAATTACTTGTGGGTTAAAACACCTGCTACTCCTATAATATATGGAATTCCTAAAATACATAAGAGTCTACTTGAACCATCACTATGTCAAATTGTATCAGCTCGTGGTTGGGCTACTGAAGCCATTTCTAAATGTCTTGAATCTGAACTTAAAGTGGTCCTTAATACATTTACCACCACAGTAAAATATAGTACCAAATTTATGGAATTACTTTTTGAATGGACTAAAACTAATTCAGTGCTTACTTCTTATTTGGTTACTTTAGACATAGCTTCTTTATTTACATGTATTCCAAATAGTTTAGGTATAGAGATGGTTAAAAAGTATGTTTTAAGTCACTCAGTTCTTAAAGACCTTAAAATAGATTTAATATGTAACCTTCTGAATATAGTTTTAGAACACAATGTGTTTCTATTTCAGGACAAATATTATAAACAGTCTACATGGGTAACCATGGGCACCCCTGTAGCAAATACCTATGCTAATATTGTCTTGAATTGTTGGGAAATGGATGCTATATTAGATTCTAATACACATTATATAAGTAAGAATGTTGTTTTCTACAAACATTTTGTGGATGACATCTTTCTCTTATGGGAAGGGTCACTAAGTGATCTGAATGAATTTATTGAATACTTACATACCACTACTACTTTTTTAAAATTTAAAAAGACTGTACATTATAGACAAGCAGATTTTTTTGGATATTCATTTAATGAAGAATCTGAAAGGACAGCTGGAAACTACACTACACAAGAAACAGGTTAAAAATGTACCTACCTAGCAAGAGATAGCATGCACCCTCCACATACGTTTGATAACATCATGAGAAATCAAATGGTCAGAGTTAGTAGACTAAATACATAACACGCTGACTTAGTTCAGCAGTTGGACAAAATGACAAGTGATTTTGAGAGAAGAGGTTATAGTAAAGATAAGATTTATGCTATTAAGGAAGATATCTTGAAAAACAGGGACTTGAAGTATCCACCAGTATTTTCTAAAAAGAAAAAAGGAAATCATATACGAGAAAAAAATTAATACAAATAATAGCTGTAGATATATTTTGAATTATGATCAGAACACTTACAATATAACAAATATTATTAATAAACACTGGTCCTTGTTATCTTTTGTCCCTGAGTTATCTAATATCTTTGAAAAACCAACATTTAGTTATAGAAGATGTGCAACCCTAAAAAACAAATTATGCTACAAGGAACAACCTGCCTATGAGTCTAAAAGGGCAGAATGGAAGGGCACTTACAAATGCAATTGATGTTTTTGGCAAATTTATTTACACTGATGCTAGTTTTGTAGACCCTTTAAGACATAATATTTTTGAAATTCAAGCATATGGGAATTGTTGTAGTATTAATTTGATATACATGGCATATTGCACACAATGTCATTCATTCTATGTAGGAAAAACTAACCAAATGTTTAAAAAACATATCAGCAGTCATTTTTCAGAAATTAAAAGAAAGGTTTTAACTAACTCTTTATATAAACACATACATAATACTGATTATGCACATACTTTTAAATTTCTTATACTTGAGACTGTACAAATGTCTGTAAGAGGAGTGATATCAAGAATGTCACTGAAAAGCAAGAAAATAAATGGATTTTATATTTTAAAGCACATTGTTAACCAGGTCTTAATGATATTTTTTCTTTAAAGCCCGAACTTAATTTTATGCATAATTGTATTAAATAAATGTATTGTACTTGTTTTAATGTTTCTTTAAGATTCTAGGTAATTAGCTAATTACCATGTGATTTGATATAAAAGCTGCAGAATAGATAGTTGAATGTCATTGCCTGATGAAGCAGTATCTTCTGTGAAAGTACTTAGTACTTGTTTGTTCATTAAATTGCATCATTTTAACTGAACTTGTGCTTGGCTTTGGTACATTTTATTTTACATTTGTTAACTGGAAAAGTCCAACTTGGAATGAGCCAATTTTCAGTGGAGGCCCGGGGAGAAATGGTCCAGACACATGTCTTTGTAACATAGGAGGAAACCGGAGGAAACCCACACAAACGCAGGGAGAACATGCAGACTCCACACAGAAGGCACCCCAGCTGAGAAAAAAAATGGAGAACCTCTTGCTGTGAGACGACAATGTTACCGCTGCACCACTGTGCTGTCTTATATTTTTTTCTATATTTGTATGGACTGTATTATTTGTACAAACTTGCTGGCTTGGTTTTTCTCATTTTTGTGATTTCTTTATTATATAAAAACACATCATGATAGAAGTTTACTGACTTTAACTTAAGTAACTTATATATAAACTAACTACTGCAATCATACATGCTCACTCTCTGGCTACACTCTCAAAATGGCACTGGGAATAGCATGTGCCCGGTATTTGTACGTGCAGTCCTTGATATGCTTCTTAAAGATACAGCACATGCACTTTGATCTATAATATATTTATAACTGTTTTAATACTTTTACCACATTACTAAAGTTAAACTGTCAATATGTTTCATATTATACCTAACTGTAGCACCTTATATGTCATTCAACACAATCTCTTATTCTATATAGTAACCAATGTAATTTCTAAAAATGACCTGTGTTATACTGTAACTAAGGTAGTTGATAATAACTAGCTTCTACCTTTATTCAGTTGTGACTGTATAGCTTTTACTATACTGCAGTTAATATAGTTAGCTTTTGCTGTGTTAGTTAATGTTAATGAAAATTCTCTAATGTATGTAATAGTGAGCTACGACTTTCTTTATCAAACTGCTACTCAATAGTCGGTATTGTATGTTAGTTTTAATGTGGAGCTTGGGCTCACTATGGCCAAGTGGACCATTCCGGTAAACAAATGTAAATAAATAAATCAATAAATATCTGTTGATTTTATTACTAAACTAAGTTTTTAAACAATAGAAACAAATGCAAGAGGAGCACAGGGAGAAAGCTAATTTGGATATATGGTAATTCCATCAAGATAATTACTGCAAATTGCAAAATAAAGAAAAAGTGAACAATGTATGATGATGACATTAACAAAAAATAAAAAAAGAAGTATTTAAAGGGGGCAAGCCACCTGACATTCCATACCCCCTCTATCTCTAAATATACTAACTTGATCATGCAAACTTGGGGTAACAGAAGCTTCCTTACTATCACAGTTCTGTGACATTGCTGTTAACATTGTCTGTTGTTTGATAAAAATGGGAATCATTTAAATGGCAATTGCTTTTCATGAATACCCACAGAGATCAAACCCATGTAGCCTTCAACAAGTTATGGAATATTTCCCTGGTATAAACATACTGTGGAGTACCCCTATTCAGCCTACTATAGAAAAATAAGCAATAAGGAATCTTCACATGATCTCAGTCCTTTTCCTGCAATAAAACACCATGACAGCAGTGGATCCAGAGTGAAATTAGGTCTTAGAGGCCTTACCCACTCTCCTACTCCCCAGGTGCACAAATCATTCCTTACATTTTAAGTATAAGAGCCAAGCATCGAGCACATTTCAGCCTTTTATTATCATTAACCTCCAGTCAGTTAAACTTAATGTCCCTGCAAAGGCATGAGCTTGGATAATGCTGCCAGCTATTTAAAAATGAAGTGGGGGACAGTCTATCCTCCCATGCTTAAAAAGTAACCTGACTGCATCAAACCCTTCTTCTTTTAACTCATCTCCAGGGAGTCTAAAATGATTTTGGCAATGAATTGACTTGCACATGATGTCTATACACTCTGAATGGGCAGTCACATAAGCAGAGAAGATGGCAGCTGACTAATGTGTGTCCTCTCAGTGTGTTCAACACTCCTGGCTTGTTTAAAAGGAGTTCATATCACTAGCCAGCCCAGCTGTAAATAAAATAAATTTGTTGTCTCATTGCAAATGGCATTATAATGCTACAGAATTATTTGGGAGACAGGTCTCTGTGTTATATATACACAGCAGAGTACATACATTGTTTGAAGATATATAGTGTACATGGCAGGACCATAGTGTTCTAAATAGTGACTATCACAGAAGCGGGGGTAAAGGAGGAGTTGAGTAGTATGCATCCGAGTCTTAAAAACATACTCTTAACTATAATTTTAGATTTTAAAAACATTACCACCAAATGCTTGGATATACAGGAGTTTGCTCTGAATGTGTTGGAAAATACTGAGCCACTCAAGACAGTTATCAACCATCTCGAAAGATGCACCTGTGTGCAGCATCACTGCACGGCCGTCATCATCAGCGATGCTAGAATTTTACACAAGTGACATTCTTATGTTATTATTTCTTACTTTACTGTTGAAGTTTATGTAATAATGTATCTTAAACTGTTCTACGTGGTTTCACATGTTAATGTATTGTGCTGAATACTGTATTCTTTGTCTCAAAACTGCTTTCTAAACTCAAGCAGTGACTTGAAATCAGTCCTTTCAGATGAGTGCATTATTTTGGTATCAGATTAAAATAAGATAAAATAAATAACATTTGCATTCTTTGGGACCCCATGTATATAGACTAGCTGAAAAAAATGCTGAATTGGAGAATGATTTATTTAATTTTTACTGTGTCGGCCAGATGGCGTTGACGATCCATACTTAATACCATTTATGGCTGTCATGCCTAAGGCCTTTTTATTGCTGTTTTGCATGAGTACATGCACCATTTACTACAAACATTGAAATATAAAATAATAACCCAAAGCCTTTCATAGAGGAATTCCTGAAGTACAGGCACACTAAATCATTGCTTCTTAACGAACAGCTACCTAGAGGGGCAATTTGCCAGTGAGGAAAAAAATAACCCTGATTACTGTGCACACTTGTATGAAATGAGGAAAATGTCTGTTACGCCCTTTAGAAATGCATAAAATTTGCAGAGCTTGACCCGTCTCCGTTCTTCTTTTGTGAAAGAGAATCAAAGTTCCATAGACAATAAGGGACTCACTACATCCTGTCATTTCAAGGAACAGAGACGAGAAATGCCAATGTCCTTTGGTAGCTTCTAAAATGTTCAAGGTGGAAGGTACATTAATGTTTTCCTAGAGGCGAAAATTGAGCTGCATTAAACCTGCCCAAGAAGTTCATGGTTCTGTGAGAGGTGGTGGATAACTCAAAGGCATTAAATCATCTCTGCACAAAACTGTCACACATCTAGCATGATTTTTTCCACAATCAAAGACGGACTTACAAATGATAGATCATTTAAATGAACATACTTGGGTTATTCAGGCTGAAAAAGCCATTACTGCTTGCAAAGCTAAATGATGTAATGCTTAAAATTTAGTCATCTCTTTTGGGTTGCCGTGGAATAACTATGTTCATGCATATGTGCAATAACCACCTGGGAGTTACCTCAGTGGGTGAGATCATATGATTCTTTAATTCATGGCATAGTGAAGCCTTTCTGTTTGATCTCCTTGGGAATCCTGACTATGGGGCTTATTATTCTCATGAGAAAGTGTGTGCGCACTTTGCCAGGTAGTTTTCTTCCTGTATTTACAGATTGTGACGTCTATGGTATTGCCTGCAAATTCTAGACCACTCCAGGTAAGTGCAAATTTGTTGCACGGTCATTATGTTACTTACCTTATTTGTTATTAAAAGCAAGATTTGAAGTTGGAGAAACCCCTCCCCTCCAATGTTGGGAGAAATGTGTTGTTTAGGGATATAGTTGTTATGTGGAATTGGTGGATTGCAGTCTTTAGTATGGTACATACAGATGGTAACCCTAGTGCTCTTTGAAAGGAGTGTGGGGGAGTCTGTATCAGTGGTTAGGTCAACTAGTTGTGCTATGATTACTTCCTTTGTTGTAAGATGGTTAGGGACTGCTGTGTTAGCCTTTCTTGGGTAGACTATGGTGTGATGTGGTCCTTTTGCAAGAAACAATGCTGAACAGGAGAAGGCTTATAAGATGAATCGGGGAGGCTTGACATTCTTGTGTCCACTCCTCAGTGAGATGGGTATTCATTTTAGTGTGGAAGAGCTTCTTCACAAAGTTATACAACATTGACTGGACAAGAATGGGAGGTGGTTAGCTGTACTAACAGAAGTGCATTTAGCTAACATGCCCATAAGTTGTCTATACAATAAGTGCTGTAATTCCATTTTAGATCAGGGAGCTACAGATGGATGGATTATGTTGTTTGCTCTAGGTATGCAGATGATATGGAGAAATTGCTCAGTTTGGTTTTGATTGCAATCTATTAAAGCATAGCAGACCACAAGTGTACTCTCAAAAAGGTTTGTGTGCAGTTCAGCGGATGCCATTCCTTTAGTAGACATGTAGACTGCACAATGGCTATAATAGGGAATATGCATATTGGCTAACAAACTCTCCCCATGGAGCTGCCTAGACTTTCTTTCTGACTTCCTCACTAGGCCTTATGTGTGCAGACACTAGGATCAAATTATTTTTCAATATCAGCCTGCTCTTCACTTCCTTTTCTGCTGTGCCTGAATGAGGAATTTGGTAAGGATTACAGATTATTGCAGTTTGATCCTATATTGTTCCATGACTCTAAGATAATAGAAAGACTGAAGGAAGTAGTGAGGTATTACATATAGAGTCATTCAAGGTGGAATACATCTGTTGACACTAGATTGGTAACATAAGGTACTGGGAAAAGAAACGTTATTTGCTGTCTGATATTTTCTGAAAAGGAAGGGTTTGTAAGTTTGAAGAAGGCAGAAAGGGATTTGAGTTTTTTGCAGATCTACCTTAGTTAAATGCTGGAAACACTAGGCAGACATGTTGGACTCTGGGTTTACCTACCTACCTTTCATTAGTGGGAGAGCAAGGCCTGAGTAGCAGGTTCCAAAAATGGAAAGATGACCCGATGCTTGGTCAAGAAGTCTATAAACAGTGCAATGCCATCAACCTGCAGGCCAGATGGAGCTTTGATGTACACCGATTCTACAGTAACTTGGGTCTTCCAGAGGTTTTACATAGAGTTATATTTTTATGGAGCAGATGGGGCAAGCTGTTGTGGTTGGAGAACAGAGCTGGTTTCTATGGGTCTATGGTGTGTGCCTGATGATGCAGTAGCAATAGAATGTATTGGAAGCACTAATTTCCATAGCAAATATTTGTGAGGTGTTTTGTTTGTGTCTTTCGGCTATTCCTGGTTAGGGGTCACCACAGCAGAACTCCGGTCCGTTAATGATTGGCAGTAGAGTTTTATGTGCTGGCTTGCCGAGCCTAACACACAACCTTCAACAAAGGAACGCCCATTCACGCATGTCGCCACACAGAAGACGCTCTAACTGAAAATCGAATGGGCAACGTCTAACTGTGAGGCGACAATGCTACCGCAGCACCACCTTGCCTTAAATCCAGGTTAGATAGGTTCCCTGGAATTTTATAGACAGAATTAGAAGGTATGGGGGAAGACTGGTGTACTTGTATGTTAAAGCCTTTTTATAAATGTTTTAATAATAGATTCATGGAAAGTTTATAGGTCTTCATAATCTTGGAAGGCTATTACACAACTGGGTAGCAACTGCTCTATTTTACTGGTAAATTATGATAATACGTTTTTGGCAGAGATATGAATGGTTAGCAGAAGCCTTTTCTTCTTGTCCTGTCTGAATAGATACAGGTTGTTATAATGAAAGTTTACAGAAGTCATGATTTTGTTAGGAAGTTGTTGGTTCTCATTTTTAATTATAATACATTACCATCTGAGAAAAGGGCACTTTTCTTAGATCTTATTAAAGCCTTCAGCAGTTTAAGGAGGAGTTAACCTGTCTGAGATGTTACAGCTAATGGAGCTTATCCCTCAGTTTTGTCACTGGATTCACCTTACAGCTAATGGAGATTCTCTCTCCGTCTTGTCACTGGATTCACCTAACAGCTAATGGAGATTCTCCCTCAGTTTTGTCACAGGATTCACCTTACAGCTAATGGAAATTCTCCCTCAGATTTGTCACTGGATTCACCTTACAGCTAGTGGAGATTCTCCCTCAGTCTTGTCACTGGATTCACCTTACAGCTAATGGAGCTGCTCCCTCAGTTTTGTGACTGGATTCACCTTACACCTAATGGAGATTTTCCCTCAGTCTTGTCACTGGATTCACCTTACAGCTAATGGAGATTCTCTCTCCGTCTTGTCACTGGATTCACCTAACAGCTAATGGAAATTCTCCCTCAGATTTGTCACTGGATTCACCTTACAGCTAGTGGAGATTCTCCCTCAGTCTTGTCACTGGATTCACCTTACAGCTAATGGAGCTGCTCCCTCAGTTTTGTGACTGGATTCACCTTACACCTAATGGAGATTTTCCCTCAGTCTTGTCACTGGATTCACCTTACAGCTAGTGGAGATTCTCCCTCAGTCTTGTCACTGGATTCACCTTACAGCTAATGGAGCTGCTCCCTCAGTTTTGTGACTGGATTCACCTTACACCTAATGGAGATTTTCCCTCAGTCTTGTCACTGGATTCACCTTACAGCTAATGGAGATTCTCCTTCAGTTTTGTCATTGGATTCACCTTACATACACTAACCTCTCTGTCAGGATATGTGTTAATCAGTCTGCATTTTTTGGCTAATCATTGATCTTTAGAATGATGCAAGGGTGTCCCCTTTCCTTTTTTCTCTTATTTTATCAATGGAACCACTAATTATGTTTTTGTATTCCCCATCTATATCATATTTGGGCAATGGGAAGTTTGAGATCCAATTAGAAAGTGTCTTTTTATACAGATGATTGCGTGGCAATTATACTGAAAGTAAAGGGCATTTACACTGAATGTAAGGGGCATTCTGCACATTCTTTGAGAAGGCTTGACCAAGGCAAGAGAGACAGCAGAGGTCAGTATAAGTTGGGAGGAGTTTGTTTTTATGTCATGGGATAGAGACTCCCAGTAAGAAGTAATCTGTTGCCACAGGACTGGGTAGCTTATCTAGGACTTTTGATAGTTGAAACATCTGCTCAGACACTTAAGACAGATTATGGGGTTCCATTGCCCAGAATGGGGAAGTTATGTAGTAAGTGGGTTTTCTTCAATCTGATGCATCCAACAAAGGTGGCAGCACTTAAGAAGATTGCCTTATTACACATGGTCAAGCTAGTCTAACATATTCTGGTCCGCTAACCATTGCAGAATAGCTATTTAATTCAAATGGATATGATGAGGTTCTTTGAGGGAATAGCTTTTAAGGTGCACTAGTCCTTAATACAAACTAGACAGCAGGAGAGAGGTCTCAGTCTGCCACATGCAAAGTCATCTGTATAGTTACCAATGACTGAGTCACTTCAAAAGATGTGGTTCTCATCCAGGGTCCCTTAGAATATGTAGTGCATCTAAAATCTGGTGACAAAGTCACAAATATTACTTTATCTGTGGAGGTTAGAAATGCTTATCAGATTGTCTGCATACACTAGAACAATACACATAGAGTTGACACACTAATTAATAGGTTGATGGGGGGGGGTCAATCTAAGGGGTAGTCAAGTGTTGACTATTGGTATACATGAGAGTGGAGAGACATATGGTTGTTGGAGTGATATTGTGATACAGGACTCCCCAGCTATACAGTAGTTCATACTATATAAAAAGTATGGCCTATCGCAGGCAGAAAGCTGGAAGTAGTTTCATCTCCGACATACTAATAAGGTATGTTGGATATTGACATGAATATGTCTGAGGTGTAAAGCTGCAGGTGGGGAGGTGAGGTCTGGTATCCAAGTGGGCAGAATATTATTATTGTTCTTCATGTAGGTAAAACAAGGAATTTCTACTTCAAGTTTATACAATGAGGCCCTGAGTAACACAGCCTCTGGAAGGGTGACTGACAGTAGATGTAAACAGGAAAAGGTGATAGGCTCCATGCCATTTGTTTCTGCTAGGATTATGGTGAATTTGAAGCAGCTTAGTCCAGCATTAGTATACTGACCATTCTTACAGTGTGACTTTAAGAACCATGTTCTTCTATGGTGTGAGTCACCAGGTGTCCTTAGTATCTTGTGTCAATGTTGACATGATTATTTTTATTTCCAAGAATGAAAACATTGTCCATGAAGAATTAATAAATACATTTTTATCTATTTTGTAGGACAACAATTTTTACATTGACCAGATCCAGTGCTTGTTTTTATTTCTGTTACATCTTGAGAGGCTGACAAGTAATTCCTCTGGCCAAGTGGAACTGAAGATGTTGAAGGTCAGTGGCTGCAGAGATTTTCCCTGGGATTCAATAAAGTGAAATCTCCATGCAGGAACAGTGTAGCCGTTCCTACACAGAATATGGCCGCCAAGTGATCCAATAAACTACTGTTCTGACATGCACGAGCCTGCCTACACTATTCCTGGATGGACACCACTGCATAATGCTAATTACCTCATTTGCTGGTGTAAACCAGGCAAATGAGGTGAATTAGGGATTCGGCAAGCAGGCAGGCATCCGTGCAAGAATAGTTAGTTGCAGAAATGTATTCAGCTGCTAGCCAAATACATTTCTGCAAAAATTAAAACGGAGGCATGACAGCTCAAATAAAAGCATGTATTATAATCTTTAGGCATGCCAATGGCCAAATATATGGCCATTGGCATGGAAAATGTTTAATTTTTCTAAAAATAAAACTTTTTTAGCCAATCTCGGCTATTTAAGCATAGGGCAATGGTGCACAAATGGGATCGTACCAAAAATTAAAAAAAAAATGTGAAAACACAATTTTAAGGGAAATTTTTATTTTTGCCATTATAGTCTATGGCATGCAGATTCAAAACAATACCAGAGAACAGTGGCTGCTAAGGGGAAAGGCTCTTGTAGTCCAGTAACTAGAGACTAAGGCAGTGGGGTATGCAAATGAGGAGAAATTTACTGAATCAAAAAAATATTCTAAGTGCCAAACTGCACTTAACCGTGTAAGTGCTATAACATGATTGTGTAAGCAGGAGGAATAGCAGACATGAAAAGGGGGTGTGCTATGCATGGTGAAACACATTGGAGCTCCATGGCCCACAGATAAGCTTAGCTAAGCACAGCTAAGCAAGGGAGTGTGTCTGAGGCTGTATTGTCTTATTCCATGAAATGAAGAGCGTATTTGCATCCAGGGTGGACCATTTCTCAGTGTTTACATTAGCTAACTGGGTTTGCATGGAGCACACCGGGTCTAAAACAAACAACCCCTCCCCCAGAAATAGCAGGACTGTTTACATTTGGGCACTGGGTTTGTGCGGCATGCCTCAGGGCTTAAAAGGGGAGGAAATGGGAAGAGGAAAAAGGTAAAAAAAGGGAAATAGCAGAATAAAAGCAATCAAGTACAAATTGCATCGCTAGTAGATGGAATGCATCATAGTCAGCCAAACATACAGGCAGCATCTGCAGCACAACAGTATAAACTATGGAAACACCTTACAGTCTGTTTTTTCCCACAAACTCTGCACCATTGGTGTACACATGCGGAGAAATTTTAACCAGAAAAATGTTAGGGGCTGCCATTGCTTTGATCCATCAGTATGTGCTAGAGGCTGAGGAATGAGAGAAGGATAATGCTGACAACTGCCACAGACCAAGGAGGAAGAGAAGAATGTTCAGACCCAGGGTAACTTACCAGGGGCTACATTATCTGGAGAAAGTAGAGTGCTACAGGGTGGACAGAGACATACTTCAGCAAATCATTGAGCTGTGCCGGCCTCAACTCAGACTTAAAGCCAACAGAGGGGAACCTACCCCAATGGATACCAAGGTATGTGTAGCCTTAAGAATACTAGCTATAAGTACTTTCCAAAGGCCTACTGGGGAAATCATGGGGGTTTTACAGGCATCTCCATCCAGGGTACACAACCAGTTCCTGGATGCCATGCTACCACATGCCAGTGAGAACATTTATTTCCCCAACACCTGTGAGGAGAGGACCATCAATATGCGTCTCTTCCACTGTGTAGCAGAATACCTGGAGGCACTGGGTGCAATAGACTGCACACACATCCACATCAAAGCACCACCCGGTGAACAGGGTAGAGTCTACATAAACTGCAAGGTCTTCCCCTCCATCAACTACCAGGTCATGTGCAATGCCCTGGGCATTATTATGAATGTGTGTGCTGTTAGCCCTGGAAGCTATCATGACTCCCACATCTAGCATTCGTCACAGCTGTACCAGGCATTTGCCAGTGGGAGTATCCTGTATGACCATCTGGTAGGGGGTGCTGGCTATGCACTGGAGCTGTGGATGATGACACCCATCAGAAATGCACACACATCCACACAAGAATGCCATAATGAGGCACACGCACAAACCAGGATAATTATAGAGCATGTGTTTGGGATGCTCAAGTCACAGTTCCGTTGCCTTGACATATCTGTGGGAGCCTTGCAGTACTCTCCAGCCACATATGCACACATGTTCATAGTATGTGCCATGCTACACAATATGATCCTGCAGAAACTGCTGCAGCAGGAACAGCATGGGGAAGTTCTGCATTGTCCAACACCATTGCCAAGGTCCTCACAGGCACAGAAGGACTCAGAGGAGGATGCCCCTGAGCCTGCTCTTGTAGGCAGATGGAGGCATGCCCAGTATGCTCAAGCCTTGGCAAAGAGGCAATGCATAGCACACACACTGACACTGTAGGGACCCCAGGGACTGACACCTCTCTCTGACTCACACACACAGTAAAATAGATGACACACACATCACATTATCTATAACTTACCATGTATAGGCAGTGTGCTGTGTGCATCCAACATAGGCAGCCCTCAAGTACCGTCCTCACAACTGCAGCAGGCACAAGGTAAGTCAGTCTTCTTAACAATAAATGAATGAATTAGTATGTTTTGGTAGCATAACTATGGTAATGCTGCATGCATGCAAGGGAATGGGGTGGCCTACTGGTATAGCAGCAGACAACTGACAGCTACTGTATGTGGGACACCAGGAAATGTCTGCCCATTACTGGCCTCCACACACTATGCAGTAGTACCCAAGGTGACAAATCACACTGGAGTATATGTGTAGGGCCAACTAACTGGGGGTCATAGGTCACAGGCATGGATGTCAGTGTGGAGGTCCCATACCCACCCCTCAGACTCACACAGCAAGTCAGCTGTAGAAAACTAGAGAGAAATGTCTGGCAAAGGCCCACAAATGGTGGCAATGTTGAATTACCCCCCCCCCCCCCACACACACACAGACTCACACAGTTGTAGTGAGGCTATGTAGTCTAAGAAGTCTGAAACTCAAATGTATGCCATTACAATCTGACCTGTGGTCTTTACTGATATGCCTCTAGTCCCAAAGATGGGGCACAATAGTATGGTAAATGGAACCAAAATGTAAAGTAAATATCAGCACAGTATGTGCAAATGTGTACAGTTGACAGATGTGGACCCCCATATACTCACAGAAATGCAGTAACATGTATGTTTGCAGGGAAATAGCAGCATAGCACACTTTAATAGGGCTGTCCCAATACGCATAAAATCATTTTGCATGTCCACAATATGCAACAGTCATTGAGCTATGTGTATGTGTGGTTAATACTGTCAGGATCTGGCCAGCACATTCTCCTGGCAGTTGTCTTGTAGTGCCCTAGGTACAGTACTGTCTTTGACAGGGCCATGTGCAGATGACTGCAGTCTTAAAATAAACTGAATCAACACAAATGTGAGAGGAAAAAGACTTTAATTAAAGTCAGCAGTCCACAGACCAGTTTCGGCTAAAAGCCTTTTTCAATACATAATACAGACTGCAATCAACAGCTGCATATTTATGGGACTGCAACAATACAATCAACCAATCAACACAGTTTCTTTATAAATGTTCACTTAGACCAGGTGGAAATAAACCACTCAGTCTCACAATCCATGCCTTTTCTTTTCTATTTAATATATTATGCCAACCCACTTTACAATTTTTGTTTCCTAAAACCCTGTCAATAATAATAAACTGAAATTAAGCAGATGGGTGTTTAATTGCATGTCTGAATAGTGCATTTGTAGGACATTTGTTCCTTATATTTGTGTGTGCCTTCTGTGGAAGATTGGGCACCGGGCTGGCAACTCGACACCGCAAAACTCCACTGCCAATCCTGAGCGGACAGGTGATCCAGTGTGGTGAACCCTAACAAGGAAAAGCCGGAAGAAGAAGAAGAAGATTACTGAAATGTTCTGACATATGAAACCTGATAGGTCTAGATGTTTGGCCTACATAAAAAGGAGAACAAGTATACACCACCAAATAAATAACCCAGTCGTACTATAGTTTCCAAATATATTAATATAAAACACTCGAGATGTGTTTTTGGTGGTAAATACTTTAGTTTGAAATATGTATTTACAAAATGAACAATCACCACATGGATGACATCCTACAATTTTACTGCCATTTAAAGTGCATTGAGCAGTGCCAATAAAAGGCACCCTACATTTATAATGATTGAAATAACCCCCTAGTGCTTTGCCCTTTCTAAAATAATGTATTAGTGCATAACTGACATTTTTGCTGATGCGATTTATCTTTTTTGCAACAAACGGGCACGTGGAAGCTTTCAATGTGAACTTTCTTTGTATGTAAATGCTTCAGGATAGCGCATTAATCACACATATAACAATGGCCTTGTAGGGGTGGATTTTGTCATCTTCTTCTCAGTGTAAGAGCTCCTTAAGGAAAATCATCACAGACTTGGAACTATTTTGGGACTATTAATGTTTAAACTAATGGTTTAACATAAACTGTCACTTTTCGTTGGCGGGGCCTTCCCTATTTTTCAGCATATGGGTGTGTGTAAGCTTTCGATGTGGATCGTTTTATGATTTGAGGTTACAGTAGATTATATAAACTATGAATGGCTTTGTAGATGTGCATTTTACTTTTCAAGCAGGGGAGGCTCTTTTTGAAATTACTTGAGTGGTACGAAGTGTTCAGAGTGGCATTGTTTTTACAAGGGCCTTTTCTGAGGTGTTGCTTTATATATGGGGCTGCAGGATTTTTGATTTATAAATCTACAGGCCTAGTCTGCTGTATCAACAATATAAACATTTTTTCATCTAGGTTATGGCCCTGTATTAAAGCTTTCATTTAACTATGTGTATTTATGGCACTACAATTAATAATATGTTTTTTATATAGAGGCTTGTGCTGTTTTCTAGTTAGGACATAGTTTTGATTATTGTCTTAGTAAAAGCTATTGCCATTTACAGCTATATTTTTTCTGTTGGAATTTATTTTTTGTTATACATGAAAGCTTTATTGTTTGGGCAATCTTACAAACACATTCCTTTATATTGACACTAGTGGAGTTTGTGAGTCAGATACATATTTTGTACAATGGATCTGATGACTATTTTGGAGGGGCTTTCGGCAGATAAGGATGACATTCAAGTATTTGGATTAGATATCAATCAATATACTAATCCTAAAAAAGAACTACAATTATCAATGCACAGAAAGTTTTTATAAGCTCTTGAGGAGCATGAAAAATTTAAGATCTTGTGTATGGCACTTAAAATTATTTAAGGCATATTTATCAAAGGACATCTCTCCAAGGGGTTTGCATATTTGCATTAAGCTCCTGGTGGGTCAAGCAGTTAATACCTTATTTACAATGTGGTCTGAAATACAACAGACAACATCCATGCAATTTGTTCAGGTATTACATACATTTTATGAACGTAAGATGGATAGTTGTGTGCCTGAAGTGACCAAGATGTGTGAACTGGCCAAACAATTTGATGGTCAGTCAACCTATGGAACTTGTTTTTATAAGTTAAATACTGAGTTATTAGAATATGAAAAAGAATTAAAAGCAAGGAAGTTACGCAAATTTTATAGAGATGTCAAAGATTATGGCACAGGTTAACCCTTTGAGCCGTCTAAAAGTGTTACATTTTCAAAGGGGGATCCCACTGGTGCCGGCCAAAAAAGAAAAAAAGAGAAAATCTATTCTTAAGAAAGGTACTACTGATACATCTGGTGAGGATTCATTCTCCTTTACAAATACTGAAAACGAGTCACAACAAATGTCACCAGCCCTTAAAAAAAGTTGTTCCTTTAGTAATTTTGATACCATTGGTGGTACAAGAAGTAGGAACACTACCCCTTTACATATAGGAGGAGGGGGAGGGAGAAAACACAGGTCAAGATGTAAGCTTATGAGCACTGCTCGATTTCCTGAAACCCAAGTAATGAATACTTGTAATGTACACAACATTTCTTCTTTGGTTTTGTCTGACATTGAATATAAGGTGTTGAATAAAGGTCTGAATTTTATTCCTGGCTATATGGTCTCTGAAGACTCATTTGTGGATGATTTAATTTCATTCTGTAGATTATTAAATCTCAGATTATACTTTGATGGTAATGTTTTTTAAGAGTCAAATGTTTCATCTTTACCTTCTTTTCATTTTCACAAAATCCACATTTGTTCCCCCTATGAACAAGCATGTTGATATTTTCCAAAAATGTGTACTGAAAGATTTACATTTTGGCACACATTTTGTTAGGAAGTTGGTTCACAATAATTTAACTGTGTTGGAACACCATGCATTGGAAAATTTGTAGAACAATAAAAATATTGTGATTATTAATGCTGACAAGGATGGGACCATAGTGGTCATGGACTGGAGTATGTATTTAGCTGAAGCCGATAGGCAACTTAAGGATGGTCGGTTTTATACCACCATGTCCATTGACCCTATGGGTAAATTCAGATGTGAAATTGATGAATTTTTGCAACTTGCTGCAAGTGAAGGTATTATTAGTGTTAAAACTTTGTATCATCTAAGGGTTAAAGAACCATTACCACAATATCATTACTTTTTACCCAAAATCCAGAAAAATGACAAACAGCCCTCTGGTAGACCTATTGTTGCTGGTAATGGTTTTCTCACAGAACCATTATCAGAGTTATTGACTATATATTTAAACAGAAAAAAGAAACCCCCTGCATGTACAGCAATTGCACGGCCTGAATATCAATATGAGAAGCAGCAAAGTAAGCCAACAAACTGTGATGCTGAACAAATCCAATATTTATTAAATGTCAGCCATAAAAAAGGAAAAAAACAGACCGGTTTTGGCTAATATAGTTACATAGCCTTCCTCAGAGTTAACACTGAGGAAGGCTATGTAACTATATTAGCCGAAACCGGTCTTTTTTTTTTTCCTTTTTTATGGCTGACATTTAATAAATATTGGATTTGTTCAGCGTCAAAGTTTGCTGGCTTACTTTGCTGCTTCTATATATTTAAAATCGTTATTAAAAGGGGTGAAAGCCCATATTCAAGATAGTATGGAGTTACATAACATTGTAGCAGACACACAATTAGACCAGGGGTGGATTATGTGTACGGTCGATGTTAAATTGTTATATACGAGCATTCCACACTGGGCAGGTCTTGCTGCTCTAGAATATTGGTTAAAGGAATCTCTTATATATAGTCCAGGATTTAACACCTTTCTTCTCTGCCTGACTGAACATGTTTTAACAAATAATGTATTCTACTTTAATGCACCTTATTTACAACTGAAAGGTACGGCTATGGGTGCTTCATTTGCACCCATTTATGCTGACCTTTTTATGGGATATTTGGAACTAATGATCATATATGATAACATCCATAATCTATATCTGGATGAAATAGATATCTGGAGGCATTTTTTGGATGACTGCTGGGTGGTTTGGAAATTAGATGTTTTGTACCTGCAGGAATTTATGCAATATTTTAATGAAAATAAGTGGGGCATAAAATTCACAGTGAATTATGATATGGAATGCATTCCTTTTCTTGATGTTTTGGTTAGAAAACAAGATGAGACCTTAGCTACTTCTTTATATCATAAATCATTTCATTCTAATACTCCTTTACATGCCACCAGCTGTCATCCAAATTATATAATCAGAAATATCCCCAATTCCCAATATATGAGAACTAGTAGAATTTGCTCTTCTGAAGAAGATTTTTTAGTTCAGGATAAGGATTTAACATCTAGATTTTGTGAACGTTGATATTCACAGTTCCACCTGGCTAAAATTAGTAATGAGGTCAAGCAGTTAGATAGGAAAGAAGTATTGAAATATAAAACTAATAAAAGCACTTCTAATCAACCTATCAGATTTCTAACTAGCTATGGATGCAACACCTTTAGTTTTCTTGACCTGGTACAACAACCTTGGGACATTTTGCTTGCTGACAAGCTTTTAATTGATCTTCTAGGGGCCAGATGTTGGTTCTCCTTTAGAAAGGGCAAAGCACTAGGGGGTTATTTCACTCATTATAAATGTAGGGTGCCTTTTACTAATACTGTTCAATGCACTTTAGATGGTAGTAAAATTGTAGGATGTCATTCATGTGGCCATTGTTCATTTTGTAAACACATATTTCAAACTAAAGAATTTGCTACCAAAAACACATCTCAAGTGTTTTATATTAATATATTTGGTAACTGTAGTACAGCCTGGGTTATTTATTTGGTGGTGTATACTTGTTCTGCTTTTTATGTAGGCCAAACATCTAGACCTATCAGGTTTTGTATGTCAGAACACTTCAGTAATATAAGGAACAAATGTCTTACAAATGCACTATTCAAACATACAATTAAACACCCATCTGCTCAATTTCAGTTTATTATTGACAGGGTTTTAGGAAACAAAAATTGTAAAGTTGGTTTGCATAATATATTAAATAAAAAATAAAAGGCATGGATTATGAGACTGGGTTGTTTATTTCCACCTGGTCTAAATGAAAATTTATAAATATACTGTGTTGATTGGTTGATTGTATTGTTGCAGCCCCATAAATATGGAGCTATTGACTGCAGTCTGTATTATGCATTGAAAAAGGCTTTTAGCCGAAACCAATCTGTGGACTGCTGACATTTATTAAAGTATTTTTCTCTCACATTTGTGCTGGCTCTGTTTGTTTTGAGGTTGTTTTGGAGTTTTGAGCCTTTGCACTTGCCATCCTTGCAAAGGTTTGGGTTGGAGTCAGTTAACTGCAGTGCCAACTATTATGCATGTCAGTGACACCTACTGCTCTGCTACTGATATACCTGGAAGTCACAGTGCTATGTGGAATCAGGGTTGCCAGATTTCGGACTGGCCGGGTAGGGACAAAGTGAGGACCAAAAAAAAAAGTCTTAAGGTCGGAGCTATTTCTGATTAATATGGAACATCAAGCAGTTCCGCATTAAACACAAGTAGCTTCATGTTTACCAATTTTTGATTGGCCCGTATGCCGGCATATGAGCCAATCAAAAACTCAAAAAACAGAGCTGTGTTTAATGCAGAACTGCCTGATGTTCTGCAGTGATTTTTGATTGGCCCGTATGCTGGTATACCAGCCAATCAAAAAACTCAAAAAACGGAGCTGTGTTTAATGTGGAACTGCCTGATGGTCCGCATTAAACAAAAGCAGCTCCATGTTTAGCGATTTTTGATTGGCCCATATGCTGGTATACGGGCCAATAAAAAAAAAAGCGGATGGCTGTTTCACCGGGATTTAAACCGGCAGGTAGGACTCAGGATTGGGCTGCTGATCCTGGGACAATCCCGCTCAAATAGGGACATCTGGCAACCCTGTGTGGAATATACTGCACATATAATGGACTTCTTGAAGGCTGTGCAGTCAAGGTGCTAAGGCTTTTGTGAATATAGTGCTTTTTGGTACTGCTGCCAGTGGTTATTTTCAATAATTCTTTTCTTTTATGTTTGCTTTTACATATAATGGACATGCCTGCACAGTAGAATGCACTCTGTACTCACACCCATAACTCCCAACCTCTAACAGAAAGACGCCTTGACAAGGGCAGAAATAAAGTGGAATAAAGGCACAATGATAGGCATGTGTTGTAAATATTGCCCTTACATATTGAGAAAGTTGGTAGGGTGAGGGTTTTGCAGTAGTGGGAATTGCCTGAAGGTGACATAGTCTGAAAAGTAATATCTGTCATTATTTTGTAACAACACTCTTCAATTTTATGTAACTAACCTGCCATAATAGCACACGTTTACTTCTAGCCAAACACCTGGACAATCTGCCCCAAAATATACAGGTGAGAGGTATGGCCACACAAGGATATGACATCTCAGATTATAAAGATACCACACAAGCAAGAGATCCCCAGCTAGTACAGAACCATGTTGCTGGACTGTTTATACAACACGTCATCACTCAACTGGCTGTAGCCACACCTCACAACTGGCCTTGTTGGGCAAGAATGTACATAGCTGCCCTTATAATATTGGTCTATGCATCATACAACTACTATTACTCTGGTAAAGCACTGTGATGATCTGAGGATGTCTGCCACTTGGTAATGACATAATACATTGCAGTGTCAGACCACAGATATGTCAGAAAAAAATGTCTGCTAAACAAACCCAGTACCCTGAGGAAAGTCCTGTGTACTCCTGAGAGAAATGGCTGTAGCACACAAAACCCCAGACCGGAGTACACTTATCTCTGGAATGGAGTCATACACTAACTATAGAAGGTCACACTGGGCATGCTCCTACACTTAAGAATCACAAGACATGTTGGAACCCAGATCAGACTATATGACTGTATTGTGTATATATGTCTGTGCATACAGACAGTTATGTACACCTTAACTGTCCCTACACACACACATTAGACAGGATTGCCCTCACTTAGCTGCAGGTGGCCCATATGTGATATATCTGCATCTGTTGTGTGTGATACACAGACATATATATGGGCAACACATAACATATGCCAAGCATACACACACATAGATGTGGGGAAGTGAGAGATAGACAGTGATAGAGAGAGAGAGACACACAGGGGGAAACAGACAGAATGAGTCACACACACGGATACCCTGAATGGCATAAAATGATGTCCTGCTGTGGACAGTGGCATATCAGTTGTAAATAGTTGCACATGCCAGCATAAAAGGGAACCTCATTGTATAATAGTACTGAGGCTGAGTTTATGGATTTATAATATCACATCAAGTGTGTGTGTGTGTATGTGTGTGTGTGTGTGTGTGTGTGTGTGTGTGTGTGTGTGTGTGTGTGTGTGTGTCTGTAGGTCTAAGTAGTAGGAGACTGTTCCCACTCAGTACATTTCACATTACCCTACTTCACAAGATCTGCTGCTGTCGTAGCACTATAGTACAAATAACTAGATAGGTAGGGGCTCTAATCTCAATATTGGAAACTGTGTGTGTGTGTGTGTGTGTGTGTGTGTGTGTGTGTGTGTGTGTGTGTGTGTGTGTGTGTGTGTGTGTGTGAGAGAGTGAGGGCATGTTTGTTTGTAAGTGAAACAGTTTTAGGCCATTCCCACCCACAACACTTCCCAGTGCTGCACTTTATCAGTCCTGCTGATGTCATTCCCCCTTATCAACACCTTTCGCCAGTTGTCAACTCAGTAAGCTCTGTAGCACATGCAATAACTGCATAACACTATAGTACAAGTAACTAGATAGGCATGGGTTCTACTTTCAGATCTGGCAAATGTGTGTGTGGGTATATAAATGTGTGTGTAAGTGTGTATGCTTGTAGGAAGAATTATTTTGATACATTTCCCACCCAGTGCCCTACTTTATCAGTCCTACTGATGTCACTACCCTTATCAGCACCTTTGGCAATTTGTCAGCCCAGTAAGCTCTGTAGCATGTGCTATAACTGTGTAATACTATAGTACAAATAACTAGATAGGCAGGGGTTCTAATCTCAATACTGGTAAGTAAGTGTGGTGTGTGTATATGTGTGTGTGTGTGTGTGTGTGTGTGTGTGTGTGTGTGTGTGTGTGTGTGTGTAGCATACACTTCCCATCACCCTACTTTACAAGGCCTGCTGATGTCATTCATTGCAGAAGTACCTTGGGACAAGGTGAAATCATATAAGCTCCGTGGCACATTTAATAGCAATGTAACATTATAGTAGAAATAACTAGATAGCTAGGGATTCTAATCTCAACACTGGCAACTGTGTATGTGTGTGATTGTGTGTTTGGGTTGAGAATCATATCTTGTGTGGGTTATACCATTTTGGGGTGTGTATCGCCCTGTATACTTCCCAGCACAGTACATTACAAGACCTGCTGATGTCATTTACTTTAGAAGTATCTTGTGACAAGGTGAAATCATATAAGCTCTGTGGCATGTCTGATAGCTGTGTAACAATATAGTAGAAATAACTAGATAGGTAAGGGTTCTAATCTCAATACTGGCAACTGTGTGTGTGTTTGGGTTGAGAATCATATCCTGTGTGTGTTATACCATTTTGAGGTGTGTACCACCCATCACCCTACTTTACAAGGCTTGCTGATGTCATTTACCTTAGAAGTACCTTGTGACAAGGTGAAAACATATAAGCTCTATGGCACATCAGATAGCTGCATAAGAATATAGTAGAAATAACTAGATAGGTAGGGGTTTTAATCTCAATATTGGCAACTGTGTGTGTGTGTGTGTGTGTGTGTGTGTGTGTGTGTGTGTGTGTGTGTGTGTGTGTGTGTGTGTGTGTGTGTCTGTGTGTGTGTTTGGGTTGAGAATCATATCCTGTGTGAGTTATACCATTTTGATGTGTGTACCATCCATGCCTGTTTACCACCTCCTGATGGCATTACATTATACAGCATGTTAATGGCATCTGCTTCACATGCAGCATGTTAAATCACTGTACAGGCCATACCAGTCATCTGCACAGCTGTTTATGGAATATCCATCTATTTGCAACCCATATGTGGTCTTTGTCACCTAACAATGGCTGTGCATGTGATAGTGTTGTCAAATAGGTCACAGTTAGTCTAGTGATGCACATGGCAGCACCAGATATCATACCTGATTGAAATATCATGCTGATACAATGTCTGTTACCCTATCACTTGTCCAGGCTTGTAGGAGCAGTAGATGACTCAAGTTTCTATTTCCGGTAGGTTATCTCACCATCCAAGAAGGTATTCACAACATTACATGTTGTAAGAGGCATAGTGGGTTATGTGCCATGCATATAATCTATGTGGGGCATGCCATGTGTATGTAGCACTATAGTACATTAAAGTGGATATGTAGGTTTGCTAATCTATTGCCAACTGCGCTTGTGTTACTGTATGCACATCCCCTGTGTCAGTCTTTACTGTGTGTATGAGAAGGATATACCATTTTGTCTCCCTGTTCCACCCTGTGAATTCAGGAATACATGCCCCAAACCTGTCATACACAGTACCATGCATGCCCTCAACAACTGCATCAGGGTTGAGTGTATGGGAAAGAAATGGCAGGGGCAACAGATGCTGACAGGTGAATCTGTTGCAGTTAATCTAATGGCTAAGCTTGTAAGGGACCTACTGACAGTATTCCAGTAACCTGTTCTGTATGTATGAGCCTGTGGTACTACATAACACTGAGGTGACATGTCTGAAGGCTACCTGTCTGTGACAAGGGGTATGTATGCAAGGTGACACTGACAACAGTGTCCCTCACACAGTGTTGCACGCATACACACCTGGTAAACATACATATAAAGCTGTACCTTGGCTTAGAAATGGTTGGTGTATTTCTACTCTGCCATACTCCATGTTGGTAATGTCTGCAGGGCCACAGCCTACAAACACACAGACAACTGGAACACAAACAGAATACAGCATGCCAGACTACATTGAGTCAGTGGTACTAACAGCAATAATGCATCATGGCTAATAAGGTACATACACCTTTATGTGTACCCATAAGAAATGGAAGCAGACAGCACTTTACACAGTATTACATAGCTACACTGTACTATATTCACCCTATACATCAGACCCATATTAGCATGTCCCTGCATCGATGGTATGGATGACAGGGATGTGGCACAAGTATCATCATATGCACGGGGTGTGGTGTGGGTTTTCCAGAGGCCTAGACTGGGCCATACAGTTGACATCATGTGTGTGTGTTTGGAGGGGTATCCTATAGATGGGCTGTGCAGAGGTGCTGTGTGTGTCTAGAGATGACCTGCCTGTGATACAGATGTGTGTTTGTATGTATGCACACAGTCACACCATATGACTGTCCTACAGAGGGGTATATTGGACAGTTGTGGACCATACATGGCACGGTGTCCAGTTCACTGTCTCTGGCCATGGACATGGGAACTGTTCCTGCCAGGGGTCTCACTTGCACCACCAGGCCCAAGGCCAGATGCAGTACTGCTTCCTGATGGTGACTGCTGTCTGTTGGATCTGTGTCCCTGACGGGACCTGCCAGAACCATGTGCCCATGGCCCGCTTCATTGTGGTATGGACAGCAACCCCCCTATGGTAGTGCTGATGTCACTGCCACTACATGAGGTGCACGGCCCCGTAGACTCTCAGCTGATGTTGGTGCTGACCTACATCAACATGACCGATGCCCATCTCTCACCACACACTCTAGCACAGACATGCAATGGTCAAAGTTTGCCAAGGTCTCACCCCACCATCTATTCATGACCTCAGTATTTTGACATGTGGCCTCATCAAGGTCATGTATGTTCCTGGACTTTAAATGATTTGTGGGATTGCTTAAGTAAAATTACTACAGACAAGTATCAGGATGAATTAATAGTTGTTACGATCGATATTAAAGATTTATTTTCTACAATCCCACATGACATAGGTTTAGACTGGTTTTATTCCTTTTACGTCATTATACTATTCTTAGACATGACCATATTCTAACCCTAAGGATGCTTATGGAATTAGTTTTAGAAACAAATATTATCACATTTGAGGAACAATGTTTTAGGCAAACCAAGGGAGTTGCTATGGGGGCAGCATGCTCCCCCATTTTTGCAACTAATGTGTTGGCTTTCTGGGAAAAAGAGATTGTATTCAAAAGTGCATTTACTGAAGGATGGACATTTTATGGTAGTTTTTTTAGATGACATTATTGTTTTTTTAGAAGAAGGATGAACAAGAGTTAAATGATTTCTTAAAGTTTATTAGCATGAGCACCAACTTCCTAGAATTCACTAATAATATAACCAAGGAAAATGTCAATTATTTAGACATAAGTATAGTTAAAAATCAGGTTAAAAAGAATTTATGTCCAACATCTTCAGGAAACCAACCTACTCCAATACCCTTCTTCATTTTAAAAGTTGCCACCCCATTCATCAGAAGAAGTCTTTGGTAAAAGGACAGGGGGTGCGCATAGCTAGGATGGTATCGGAGGAAGATGAATTTAAACGAGTTAGACGTATTAAAAATATGTTGGTTAAAAGAGATTACCCAGTAGGTTTTATAGAAAATATATTTAGTGAAGTTAGAAGGAAAAGGAAATAAGGGTTGTTTTCGCCCATACTGGGGAGAGATCAGGTGATGGAGGAAAGAACTAGACAACAGGAAAGAAACAATAGTGAGAAACTAGCCATTTTTAAATTTAACGATCAATATTTTGATATCAAAAAGATTTTAACACGTAATTGAAACATTTTTAGGGTAAACCAGGGACAACTGGATTTAGTTGGGTTTGCATCTAGAATAATATATGAGAGACTCGAGTCTCAAAAATATTATTGAAAGGAATAAGAATGTGAATGGGAGGGGGGAAGGAATGGTAAAATGTGTTTTTTGTCTGCAATGTAGGGACATCAAGGAAGGGAAGGAAGTGACAATTCCACATTATGGCAAAATCCATTTGTATAGGAAGTATACATGTAGTAGTAAGGCTGTTGAGTATTTGGCATCATGTTTCCTATGTCCTTGTTTCTATATAGGGAAAACTATTAACACCCTGAGGACACGCATATATCAACATAATTATGACATTAGTAAAAAGGACATAAAAAATGCTCTAGCTGCCCACATTGTCTCCCATGAAGGACATAAGTTTAATTTTATGGTCATCGACCAAGCTGCTATAGGGGAGAGAGGGGGGGCCCTAAATTATTTTTTAGAGCTAAAATAACTGAGATGGTAGCTGAAAACTAATGCTTCAGAATATCCTGGACTGAACAGTGCCATTTCAATTAGCTCAATTTTCAGATTAAAAGCACAATTTTTTTATATGCAGCATTTTTATATGTAGAGTAATTTCTTATATAGAGTAATTACTTTAGAGATTTCTACATGGATCAGTATTAATTTTATTATTTTTTGTTTAATATAGATGAATATAATCATAATGGGCATTTTTAAGCCAAGTCATGTATTGAAAAAAATATTTTTGAATGGTTCAAATAAGTAGTTGTTTATGGGTGGATACGTAACATAAGCAATGTATTCACCTTTTTTGAGATTTATGCAATGTATTAGGATGGGTAAATGCAATATGTTTTATTTTGGAAGTGTGGTTTTAAAATAGAAAGGAAATGATGTCATTATACAAGGCTATTTAAATGTGGGGTTGTATGGAATATGTATTCTGAAGAAGTTTCTAACAGGAAACAAAAGCACTTAATTAAAGGATTGTGGTGTGGACACCTGGCTCTAATTGTCTTTTTATGTTGTAAGAGGTAGTGGGTTATGTCCCATGCATGTAATCTATGTGGGGCATGTCATGTGTATGTAGCACTATAGTACATTAAAGTGGATAGGTTTACTAATTTGTCTATTGCCAGCTGTGTTTGTGTTACTGTATACACATCCCCTGTGTCAGTCTTTACTGTGTGTATGAGAAGGATATACCATTTTGTCTCCCTGTTCCACCATGTGAACTCAGGAATACATACCACAAACCTGTCATTCACAGTACCATGCATGCCCTTACCAACTGCATCAGGGTTGAGTGTATGGGAAAGAAATGGTAGGGGTAACAGATGCTGACAGGTGAATCTGTTGCAGTTAATCTAATGGCTAAGTTTGTGAGGGACGTACTGAGAGAACTCCAGTAACCTATTCTGTATGTATGAGCCTGTGGAACAACACAACACTGAGGTGAAATGTCTGAAGGCTATCTGTCTGTGACAAGGGGTATGTATGCAAGGTGACACTGTCCAACAACAGTGTCCTTCACAAAGTGTTGCATGCATACACTCCTGGTAAACGTACATATAAAGCTGTACCTTGGCTGTGAAACGGTCGGTGTATTTCCACTCTGCAGTACTCCATGTTGGTAATGTCTGCAGGGCCACAGCCTGCAGACACACAGACACCTGGAATACAAACAGAATACAGCATGGCAGACTACACCAGTTAGCTAGGGTATAACTATTCCCGGCTCCACAAAGTCTCCTCTTCATTTTTTCCCTTGGAACTAGACAAACTTTCAACTTAAGCACTCAAGCCATTTATTTCTCAGCCCGGCACTTGCTCAAAACTCATAGCAAGCACTTATAAACCCTAGCACTACAGATGGACAAGGCTCTCTATTCGACTTTACCAGCCATTTAGTAAAACAGTTTACTGTACCTATCCAGGCATGTCCAAAGGGCAGTTCCAGGTGTACTATCCAGTCCAACTGGTGAATCTGGGCATTTTGAGGCAATGTTACAACTGCCTCATGTACACAGACAACCCTCTCCTCCTACCACCAAACACTAATACATGTGAGAGATGCAATTATACAGCCAAACTGGAGGCTAAGTTCTCTCAACTCAAGACTGGATCAGACACTCAAGAGGAGAAGGGAAATACTGGCATCACACCATCAGTCTCAAATAGACCCATTAAACCAGCACTGGCAAAAAACACACGTAAATACACAAAAACATACTCGGAGGTTCTAAATAAAAATCTGCAAAAGCAACAGAGCTCTCCAAAGCAGACATCCAAGCAACCTCCATCCCCCAACACAAACCAGAAAACACATACTTCAAAAAAACAGTGTGCCATGCAATCACAGCCCTCAAGGCAAAATAACATACCCAACATACTAGTAATAGGTGA
Organism: Protopterus annectens; assembly: GCF_019279795.1. NCBI lineage: Eukaryota > Metazoa > Chordata > Ceratodontiformes > Protopteridae > Protopterus > Protopterus annectens. The sequence continues at coordinate 163,234,251 of NC_056751.1, read as the reverse complement.
CTCTATAGTCAGGCACACTGACTCTATAGTCAGGCACACTGACATCCCACTCACTAGGCTGAATAAGGAGAAGGTTACTGTTAGCTGCCTGTCGGATGCCAGGATCCGCCACGTAACACAAGCACTCAGGTCACTACAGAACAAGTACAAATATGACTCTGTCATTGTCCATGTTGGTGTGAATGACCTGAGCCGTACCTCCCTGGACTACATGAAAAGAGACATGGAAGAGCTCTCTGATCACATAGCCCAGGCCAGTATGACTCTGACCCTGAATAGCATCCGCCCCCCACCAAGAATGATACCATGGTATAAAGAAAAAAAATATCAATTTCAACAATTGGCTAAGTTTCTGGTGTCATTCAAAAGGGAATTACTGTCTGTCTGCCTGTGATGACATGCTCGACAAACCATTCTGCTTCGCGAGAGATGGCTTGCACCTGTCACCCTTAGGCTTTCAAATACTGGCCAAGGCTCTTGCCAACCCCATAGTGCCTTTTTTAGGCACAGCTCAAAAGACAAACCCATCACCGTAAATAGCACAAGTAACAAAAATCTGAGGGTAATACTACTCAATGCCAGAAGTCTAAACCTCAAAATGCACACACTCGAGGCACTCCTCAGTATGGAGAAAATCAATATATGTGTAGTAACAGAAAACTGGTTTAAGGCTCCAGAGAGCACCCCAGCACTACCAGGCTACAACTCATACCATACATTTTGGCCACAGAAACTGGACCAAAATACAAAAGGTGGGGGAGTATCCATATTCATCAAGGATACCCACACCTCCAGGTTAATAGCACAGCACAATGTTTCAGAGATTATCCATGTGCAACTAACAACGGGCAAAACTGCAATTCAAATTGTAGCTTGCTGCAGATCACCCACTGTGTCCCAGGACCCCCATTCCGCATTTCTGGAAATACTGGGTAACATAAAGGTCCTACCAAACACCAGAGGTGGCTGGTGACTTCAAATCACAGGGGGGCTGCAGGAGACAGCTGAATGGGTGGGGTCAAGGGGAGGGGGTGTGGTCAACCAGAAAGGGGAGGAGCTATGCACAAAACCACAAAAAACTAACTTTAATTAAATACGCTGCCCTGGGTGGCAAACCATCATTATGAAAGTCCAATCAAGACAAAAATAAGTGTAGAATAAAAATATTTCAATGCATTGGCTGCATGACAGCTTACTTAATATCTAGATGGAAACAAAAGGTTGTGAGGCATGAAAAAATAAATTACTTTTTAAATACATTACTGGAATGCCAGTCAAAATCAAGTATAAGAAAAACCAGAAGCACTCAACTCAAACCACTTCTCCTTGCACTGCAGTCCTAATTATAATATATTCAGCTTTATTAAAGTACCAAGTAACATGCTGAAAGTAGAAATCTATGTGATGCCCCCACTTGTAAAAATGTTTCTTATCCAAAAAAGACCTGCTGCCTGACAACTTGTTTCATGGGGAAAACATGATAAAAGTAAAAATGAAAAGCAAACAAGAAACAAGCTCAAGATACATTGCTTAAAGGATTACTGTACAGGTTATGGACCACACATGATTGGCATTCTGTTTAGTTTACGGGTAAAGTCTGTAGAGATGACTGGAAGTCTCCAACAAGTGTAATGAGCTTTTTAAAATAATGGAATCCTGTCCTTTAATACCCAAGGCTTATACATTATCTAGTCAAGTATTCTCTGCATGGCAACAACAGAAAGGCTTTCAATGTTGGCAATTCTTTAACAGTATGCTTATTAAAGCTTACTTGCATCTTACAATCTCAGACAAGCTTACCTTATGGTCATTAAAGCATTGCTACTTAAAACACAGAGCAACAGGCACTTTGAGTAATAAGCATAAATCAACAGTACAAAAATATGACAGAAACCAGACCATTCTGCAAAATCAAGGACAGATGAAAAGCCACTGTAGTACTTATGCAGTGTGTCCTCCCCATCCAAGGTAGATACAACTACTCCTTGCCTTGCTTGGACACATCCAGAGTCACTACATGGGGGAGTGGGGTGCAACAAGCATGTCACAATTTGAAATCTCTCTGGCTGACTGTGATGGCCCTAACACATTTGTCATACCTCTCAACCTCAAGAGCAAGAAATCTGGACAAAGCCATACACAGAAGTGGGACAAAGGCCCAACAATAAGGACAATTTTAAATATTGCTCTAATAAACTTAGAAAGATAATAGAATAGGTCTTGTATTAGTATGAATTTTCTGAAGGGTATAAAATCTGAAACTCAAATGTCTGTCATTTTCTAACTTCAGTCTTTAGTGATGTCACTAATTTGCCAAAAAACACAATTTTATGAAAAATGGACAAAAATGTGATGCAAAAATATAAAATAGACACACAATACAGCTGCTACCTGTCAAAGAAGGGACACTTTAATATTAGTACTGCTACCTTGAGCAGCTGACAAAATATAAAAGAATCTACATGCATTTCAAGTAATCTATAACTTTGATTATTACAATTATTTCTTAATTGTAAACCCTCCATGTTTTCTTCCAAAACTGCTATTTTGCGGAGGGATTATAAGGGGGAAGAGCAACATTTTGAGCCAAAAATTGGGGACAGTTGAGAGGTTGGCTATGCCTAATTCTATAAAGCAATTTATTTGCATGTACCTCTCAACCTGTTAATGCAGTAAATCTGAACAAGGCCAAATATATTGGGGGCACATATAAACAGTACTAAAAATTGCTCTTGTATAAATTGAGACAGTTGATAGAACAGCTCTTACTTTAACATGCATTTTTCTGAAGGTTATGAAGTCTGAAACTTATTGAATGACTTCTGGCAAATCATTTAGGAATTAAAACTACAAATTTTATGAACAACAAACCAAAAATAAGAAGCAAAAAATCTATTCATTCTTTGAAAATCTGGACAGTTGGGAGGTATAGTTCAGCTGGGCCTGTCTGAGTTTGCTGCCCTTCCCCCCCTGACAAAATAATGGTTGCATGGAGCCTCTGCAGCCATTCCAATGAACCATTATACTTGGCTATTTCACTCCATTTACCATAAACACTAATGTGCATACTGCTTCACTTCTATGATGAGTTGGACTTCATTTGAAAGTTTTATTTTGTATTTTACAGCACAAACACTAAGTCATCTGTTAAACAAAGCAATGCAATCTCACAATGAAAACTTAGCATTAAAACTTCTCTGCCCTTGAAACTCACATTCATTGAAACAGCATTGAAACCCACATTCAGAGAAAATACATTTTGCCAGTGGCAGATAAAGATTAATTTTGGGCTGTTTTCGAATCATAGGCTCCTTGCATATGAAACATACATGTGCTCTTTGATACACCTTCCTCATTGTACTAAAATTATATTCCTTGTACAATACAGTACACTTGTTACAGGGTGTTTTAAATTTGTTTTGAACATTTTTTCCAGTAAGCAATGAAACAAACCATATGCACCCATAATGGCAAAACTGCCCAGTTGAGAACATTTATCATAAAAAAGTGTACTCAGACTTCCACAGTCCACCATTATTAGTAAATATACACAATTCTACAGTCCACCATTATTAGTAAATATGCACAATTCCACAGTCCACCATTATCAGTAAATATGCACAATTGTACAGTCCACCTTTATCAGTAAATATGCACAATTCTACAGTCCATTATCAGTAAATATGCACAATCTCTGAAGTCAGTCATCTAAATAATTCCACATTAAAGAAATCTGTAACTAATGAAGCAGTTGCTGCTAGCAATCACCTTTATATTTCATGGTTTCATCGAAAAATAAAGTGTCTGTTGCCCCTCAGGAATAAATTGCCTATATTACATTAAAAAATGATAAGCTAGTAATAATATTGCAAGAGGAAATGGATGGCAAACTGATAACGAACTCATAGTTAGTATCTTCACCAAGGAGAACATTCTCAGTATGGCAGCATCCACCCCTTGTGGGAGTAGAACCCACAACCTTCTGCATCAAAAAGCAAGTACATAACCTGTTGTGCTATAGTATTCACTCGGCAAAGCACTAAACTTCTATTCCCCTGCAACTCTCAGTTCCTTGTAAAATCTACTCAATACTCAACTGCATCTCAACTTCGCAGCTCAAGAAAACTGGAAAAAGCCAAAATGTATTGGGGGGGGGGGTCAAAAGCCCAAAAACAGGGACACATTAAACATTGCTTGTATAATCTTGGAAAGTTGCTAGAATAAAATGTGTTGCCACCATATATTTTACTGCCAAGGTCCCTGAGCAAAAAACAGTCAGAGTAACATACCACTATGCCACATCAGCTGCTTTGTAAAAGAGAGGAAGACTGAAACTTAAATGGCTATCATTTAGTGAATTCAGTTCTCACCATAGCTGTCAACCTCTTAGTACAAAACACCTGGACAAACCCAGTAATGAGGGAATACAGCCCTCAAACATATTCAGTGAATTCAGTTCTTGCCATAGCTGTCAACCTTAGCACAAAAACCTGGACGAAGCCAATAATGGGGGAATACAGTCCCAAAAATAGGGACAAATTTAAAATATTCATCTTATAAACTTAGAAAATTGCTAAAAAAAAAAAAAGGTTGTGCTACTATGTATTCTGAAGAACATGAAGTTGGAAATTCAAATGCCGGTCAATTTTACTGCGGACAGAACAAAAACAATTTTCAGCAGAGACGCAGGGATTAATACTGCAGACACGTCTTTGTAAAATGGCAGGGCACCAGAGCAAATCCACACAAATACAGGGAGAAGATGCAGACAGAAGCCACCCCAACCAAGAATCAAACCAGAAAACCTAGAGCTGTGAGACAACAATACTACCACTGCACCATCAATTATGCAAGGAATTAAACATTCAGAAACCTGAAGTCTGAAATTCAAATGCCTGTCAATTTTACTGCGGACAGAACAAAAACAATTTTCAGCAGAGACGCAGGGATTAAAACTGCAGACACATCTTTGTAAAATGGCAGGGCACCAGAGCAAATCCACACAAACACAGGGAGGAGATGCAGACTCCACACAGAAGCCACCCCAACCAAGAATAAAACCAGAAAACCTATAGCTGTGAGGCAACAATACTAACACTGCACCATCAATTATGCAAGTAATTAAACCTTCAGAAACCTGAAGTCTGAAATTCAAATGCCTGTCAATTTTACTGCGGACAGAACAAAAACAATTTTCAGCAGAGACGCAGGGATTAATACTGCAGGCACGTCTTTGTAAAATGGCAGGGCACCAGAGCAAATCCACACAAATACAGGGAGGAGATGCAGACAGAAGCCACCCCAACCAAGAATCAAACCAGAAAACCTATAGCTGTGAGGCAACAATACTATCACTGCACCATCAATTATGCAAGGAATTAAACATTCAGAAACCTGAAGTCTGAAATTCAAATGCCTGTCAATTTTACTGCGGACAGAACAAAAACCATTTTCAGCAGAGACGCAGGGATTAAAACTGCAGACACATCTTTGTAAGATGGCAGGGCACCAGAGCAAATCCACACAAACACAGGCAGGAGATGCAGACGCCACACAGAAGCCACCCCAACCAAGAATCAAACCAGAAAACTTATAGCTGTGAGGCAACAAGACTACCACCGCACCATCAATTATGCAAGGAATTAAACATTCAGAAACCTGAAGTCTGAAATTCAAATGCCTGTCAATTTTACTGCGGACAGAACAAAACCAATTTTCAGCAGGGATTAAAACTGCAGACACGTCTTTGTAAAATGGCAGGGCACCAGAGCAAATCCACACAAACACATGGAGGAGATGCAGACTCCACACAGAAGCCACCCCAACCAAGAATCAAACCAGAAAACCTATAGCTGTGAGGCAACAATACGACCACTGCACCATCAAATATGCAAGGAATTAAACATTCAGAAACCCTTAAGTCTGAAATTCAAATGCCTGTCAATTTTATTTAACATTTTTTTAATCAGGACAGTCTGACTTGGAACAAATAAACAATTTTCAGCAGAGGCCCAGGAAGAAATAATGCAGACATGTCTTTGTAACATGGGAGGACACAAAAGCAAACCCACCCAAACACAGGGAGAAGATACAGACCCCACAAAGAAGGAACCCCAGCCAAGAATCAAACCCAAGAACCTGCAGATGTGAGGCAACAATGCTACTACTACACCATCAAATATCAAGCATTGCAACATTTACAAACCACAGATATTATGAGGAACAGATCAGATCGAATATGAGGCAAAAATCTGCAATTTTTTTACAAATGGTGGTGGGTAGGGAACTCAAGTCTTTAACACCTGCATACAGGGTACAGGGTTCAAGCCTGAGGTATTCCCTACCACACCACCATAAGCACCTGGGGCATTTACACACACACACACACACACACACACTCCAGTAAAGCATAAGCACCATACACACACTCTCCAGTAAAGCATAAGCACCATACACACACTCTCCAGTAAAGCATAAGCACCATACACACACAAATAAACATTGTAAAATAAAGGTAAAAAGCACCATACACTTACCTGAATATATCCAGCTAACGTACATCCTTCCTGCGCAATACTCAAAGACCCGTGAGATCCCAAGGAAAGCCCGACGAGATCCCAATGCTCCTTCCCAAGTCCTGCTGCTGCTCTTGCAGTCTGGATGCGACCCATAATCCTAGTGAGTCTGTGCACAGATGTCTCCTTGTGTCCCCCTATGGGGACTGCCTTGAGCATGCGCATAGACCGACAGTAGTTGGGACTACTGCGCATGCGCAAAATTTTTTTTATTTTTCTTTCTATTTTTTATTTTGAGGGGGCTGCAGTCCGGCAGACCGATGCCATGAACCGCCCCTGCCAAACACCCTAGTATTGGGTGATTTTAACTACCCAAACATTTTCTGGTAAAACTACTGAAGTACTAACTCCCTTGCCCAACATTTCCTAGAATTTATAAACTCAAATGCCCTGGAACAACTTCAACACTCCCACCAGAGGTGACAACATATTGGACCTGGTCATCACCAACATGGGCGACCGGTGTTCCACACCGGAGGTCAACCCCTCGCTGGTTAGATCTGAACACAAACAAATCACTTTGGATATCCACATTTCGCCCACACCCCAGGACAAGGAAACCACAGTGAAAAACTTTTCAAAAGCAAACTTCACGTTACTTAAGATGGAGGTGGAAAGTTTCAAAGCCCCCATACTAAAAGATAATGCTGTCCAAACTGCAAAATCCTTTACTAATGCATTCTATGTGTACCAACAATAATGCATGGATCATGCTATCCCAAGCAAAACCAAGACTCACTCCTCTAAGAAAAGGAAACCAGTCTGGTGGACCCCTGCCATAAACAAGCTATACAATAGAAGGAGGAAACTAGTACAGAAAAGAGTAAAATCCCAAGAAGGGAAGACATCCCTGATCAGTATCAGCAAGAAACTATGATCCCTCATAAAATCGTCCAAGGCGAGCTTTGAAAGAAAACTTGCCAAGGACTCCAAAGATAACCACAAGGCATTCTTTAGTTATATCAAGAATCTAAGTGACAATGCTCAGATCTGCTTGGAGTTAGTGCAGAATGGCAGAAAATACACTGAACCAAATGATATCTCCAACATCCTGGCAGACAGGTTCAGTGCAAACTTCACCCCTATCACCCCCAAAAGGGCCCATAACCATATCAGAAGACTGTAGAGTCCCTGAAATCACAGACACTCAGGTTAAAATAGCCCTCTCCAAAGCCAAAAACACAGCATCAATGGGACCAGACAGTGTCCCAGGCTGTGTTCTACACAAGCTCAAAGATGAACTAACCCCTCACCTAAACACACTGTTCAAACTTAGCCTCTCAACAGGCTACATACCCATAGAGTGGTGCACAGCAACGGTTATTCTGCTCCCCAAAGGTGGAGCCACAACAGACCCCGGGAACTATCTCCCTATAAGCCTGACTAGCTTGGTCTGCAAGGCTTTGGAGCACATCATCATGGAACTCATAACAGAGACATTGGGAACCTCCAAACACTGGACCCTACCCAGTTCGGCTTTGTTAAAAGGGCAGATCATGACTCTTAAACCTGGTGGACTTCTTTGAGACAGTTACCAAGGCTATAGACAAGGGAAATGTGATACACACAGCCTACATGACCTCGCAAAGGCCTTCAACACCATTCCCCATTCTGGTAGTATAGACAAGCTCACCAGCCTGAACCTAAACCCCTATGTCACAAGATGGGTTGCCAATTGGCTCATGGACAGAACCCACATGGTGAGAGTTGTGGGAGCTAGGACTGACTCTAAACCGATTACAAGTGGTGTTCCCCAGGGCTCAGTCCTAGGACCCCTCCTGTTCAGCATATACGTCTCAGAGGTACAGACAAGCACAGGAGGACTATGGCTGACCAAGTTTGCAGACAACTGCAAACTAGGGGATATAATTGACTCATCAGCTGACACAGACATCCTCCAAAAGGGTCTCAATGAGACGGATACCTGGTGTCAAAATCATGGCCTCAAGCTAAATGCCAAAACTGCATAGTACCCACAAACTACCACATAGGTGGTAGTCCCCTAAATACGGAAAATGTAAAAAGGGATGTGGGGACCCAAGTAGATAGTAATCTCTCCATTGATAATCACATTGCCAAAGTGGTTAGAAAATCCTTCTATGTGGCCCACCTAATCACAAAAGGGTTTGCATCCAGATCAAAAGAGGTCATTGTGCCCCTCTACTCATCACTCATCAGACCCATCATAGAGTACAATGCCCCATTTGGGATGTACCTTACAAGACACCTGCAACAGCTGGAAAGACCACAGAAGTACCTCACCAAGAGGATCACTGGCCTCAAACAGATGCCCTATGCAGCTTGACTGATAAAACTCCAGCTGTATTCGGTTGCATACCGCCTGCTCAGAGGTGATCTCTGCCTGACATACAAGGCCATTTCTAACCCAGAATTGACGGACGTGCTCCACCTAAAGAAAACCTTATCCCCTTGAGCCACATGCTCTAGGGATCTAAACCTCACCACATCAATAAATAGGACGTGCTGGAGGGATAGATTCCTGTCCCATAGACTTCCCATGCTTTGGAACAAGATTCCATTCTACATTAGTCAGAGCTCCTCACTAGCACTCTTCAAGAGAAACCTTGACGAGTGGATGGGAAACAGAAAGTTTACCCTGGGGATCACTTCAGTGGCTCTGCTGGACAGAGGCACAGGGAACTAATCTAAGGGGACAGGGAAAGCCAACACATTCTGGCTAGGCTTATAAATGCCTTTGGGCAGATAGTCTAGTACTCACCTATGAACCCACCTATGAACCTATGAAACTATGAACATTCACTCAGTGGTACTAACAGCAATAATGCATAATGTCTAATAAGGTACATACACCTTTATGTGTACCCATAACAAATGCAAGCAGACAGCACCTTACACGGTATTACATAGTTACACTGTACTATATTCACCCTGTACATCAGACCCATATTAGCATGTACCTGCATCAGTGGTATGGATGACAGGGATGTGGCACAAGTATCATCATATGCACAGGGTATAGTGTGAGTTTTCCAGAGGCCTAGGCTGGGCCATACAGTTGACATTGTGTGTGTGTGTGTGTGTTTGGAGGGTTATCCTATAGATGGGCTGTGCAGAGGTGCTGTGTGTGTCTAGAGATGACCTGCCTGTGATACAGATGTGTGTTTGTATGTATGCACACAGTCACACCATGTGGCTGCCCTACAGAGGGGTATATTGGACAGCTGTGGACTGTACATGGCAGGGTGTCCAGTTCACTGTCTCTGGCCATGGACATGGGAACTGGTCCTACCAGGGGTCTCACTGGCACCACCAGACCCAAGGCCAGATGCAGTACTGCTTCCTGATGGTGACTGCTGTCTGATGGATCTGTGTCCCCGATGGGACCGGCCAGGATCATGTGCCCATGGCCTGCTCTGTTGTGGTGTGGAAAGCAACCCCCCTATGGTAGTGCTGATGTCACTGTCACTACATGAGTGTGAAGGTACATGGCCCCATAGACTCTCAGCTGATGTTGGTGCTGACCTACATCCATGTGGCCCATGCCCATCTCTCACCACACGCTCTAGCACAGACATGCCATGGTCACGGATTGCCATGGTCTCACCCCACTGTCTATTCATGACCTCAGTATTTTGATGTGTGGCCTCAACAAGGTCATGTATGTTGCCATGTAAATCTGGAAGAGTTGCATCGAACATCCTGAGTATTTGTCTGGTGTTGCATTTGCTACATGCCTGTGCATCTATGACAGCCCAAAACATGCATCTGGTGACACCTGCTGTGGCACTTGCGACACTGGCTTGATGAGCAGCAGTCCTCCTGTGAGCACCTCTGTCCATCCTCGTATGTGGGACCTCACCTGCACTCTGGCTATGGCCAGTGTCTACACACCTGCCATAGTCACCACACTATAGCCTGTTCCATGCCACCACCTGCCAACTGTCCATCATCTTTGGCTGCTGGGGACAGGGTATGTGTGGGCATTGTGACTGTGTGCAGGGACATTGCGGATGACTGTGGGATGCCAACTGATGACACAGATTCAGCCCCTGACAACCTCACCAGTGCCTGACTATGACCTCATCATTATCAGGGTCTGCAGAGACACTGACATCAGATTCTGAGCTGCAGAGACCACGACCACCATGTCCACCTGTGGGGGGAAGACATATGTAAATTGATACCTGCACTATAATGTTTATTGCTACACACACACACACACACACACACACACACACACACACACACACACACACACACACACACACACATACACACACGCATGCACACACATGCACACACACAGACACATGCAGACACATACAGGTAAGGTGGCAGACAGGCATTACACAGACCTCACAATAGCCAACTGGTGACATTCACAACACAGTCAGACCACTACATAACAGCCTGGACAGGACCTTGACATCATGCAGTGCAGCCATTTCCACTTAATGTTACTACTTATATACACCTCTCTGATATGTGAGTATTGTTAGTAGGTGATGGGCCTTCAAGTAGCACACACTGCTCCCATGTGCACATAATTGCTATTCACCTGTATAGCACAGAGGCAACTCCTACAGAATATACCTCTCAACTGTGCAGAGTGTTGCTGAATATCTACGTGTGGCTCATATTTCTGGTCTGTTATTCATAAATCCTGTGTTTGTCTGACACATTACTGGGATAATCTGAGGAGTGGTGTTACTAATTAATGACATATTTTGAGTTTCACACCTCAAAACCTGCAGTACATGTATGTTACAACAGAACTGGTTACACTAACAACCTTCTAAGCTTACAGTGAATATTATAAGTGTAGACACCACTGTTAACATGCCAGGTTTGTCTGATATATAACATGAGACCACAGAAATCATGTGATTACATTTCCCACCTTTAATGTGACCTATAACCTGTGCAGTCCAATTGAAGAACAAACACATTGTCTAGGGGTAACATATAGAAATTGAAATACATACAATAGGCTGATTGCATGACTGTGCATACCCTTAAACTAATACTTTGTTAAAGCAACTTTTGATTTCATAACATGTGTGCCTTCTGTGGAAGGTTGGGCACTGGGCTGGCAACTCAACACCATAAAAACTCTACTGCCAATCATGTTCGGACAGGTGATCCACTGTGTTGACCCTTAAAAGGGAAAAGCCAAAAAAAGAAAAATCTGTTCTCTTGGGAAGGTGTGTATCAGCATGGCACATCTCAACTTAGCAATACTGGTACACTCTCCCTTGCAGAAGCCCTCCAACTCTATCAGATTGTGAGTGCACCTCTTCTGCACAGCCCTCTTCAGGGCACTCCGCAGATTTTCTATTGGATGTAGATGTGGACTGTGGCTGGGCCATTTCAAAACATTGACTGTCTTCTGATAAAGACATTCTTTTTGGATTTGGATGTATGATTTAGGTCATTGTCATGTGGGAAGGTGTAATGCCTCTCCATCTACAACTTTCTAGCAGACACATGAAGATTTTGGGCCAAAAGGGCCTGGTATTTGGAACTGTTCCTAATCCTCTCCACTTTGGCTAAAGGCCCACTTCCAGCTTATGAACAGCAACCCCAAAGCAGGACACTGCCATCACCATGCTTTACCATGTGGATGGTGTTCTTTTGGTGAGGCACAGTGTTGTTATTGTGCCAAACAAACTTTTTGGTATTATGGCCAACAAGTGAAACCTTGATCTCATTATACCATAACACATTTCCCCACATGCTTTTGGGTGACCTGATGTATTTTTCTTGAGAAATTTACCAGACCTGAATGTTGCTCTGTGTGAGAAAAGGCTTCAATCTTCCAATCATACCCTATTGGCCAGACATGGAGAATATGGGAAATTGTTGTCACATGTAGTACACAACCAGTACTTGCCAGAGATTCCTGCAACTCTTTTAGGGTTGCTGTAGGTCTCCTGACAGCCTCTCTGACCAGTTTGGGTCTTGTCTTTTCCACACATTTGGAGAGATAGCCAGTTATTTGCAATGTCACTGTTGCCCCATATTTTCACCACCATTTGATGACTTCCTTCACTGTGTTCCATGGTATATGCAATGCTGTGGAAATGTGTGTGTACCCTTTTCTGGGCTGATTACTTTCACAAATTAGATCCTTTTGCTGCTTCATAAGCTCTATGCAAACTATGGCTGTTGCTGTAGCAGGCAACTGAGTAAATGTTAGGATAATCCTGGTAGGACACCTGACCGTTATTTGCTGATAATTAGAGTCTCTGTAATTGATAGCGGGTGTGTACCCAAGAAGATGTAATGCTGTAATTATATCAAAAGCTGCTACAACACAGTGTTAACTTCAGCTTGTGCACATGTATGCATCTAGCTTCTTGTACATTTTGTATGTGTCATAATTGTTACCCTGATAGATTTCTTTGTTTTACAATTGAATTGTACAGGTTATAGGTCACATAAAAGGTTGGAAGGGTTCGTAAATGTTTTATTGCGCTTTCATTTTTGTATATCACAAATACCTGGCATTCTAACAGGTGTGTGTACACCATTTATATGCACTGTATAACACTAATTTATAAAATATATCCCTAGTTTTGGGCCTTTGTCCCCACCCCCCCACCCCCATTTTGCCAGTCTGTGTCCTGATTTCTTGCAATGACAGGTTGTGAGGTATGCTACAGACATGTGACATCTCCTGCAAATAGGCCCCTGTGATGACCACTTTGATGCAATGCAGTTAACCCCACCACAAGTGAACATGCAGATATCACAATATGGCAGAGAGTAATAGTTGTGTGCATGGTCAAATGCATGACCTTAATATGCCTGGAGTACTGTTGAGCCACAACAGGAAAATCTCATACTCACTGGCTTCAGGCCGCTGTCCCACTTCCAGGCCAGAGGGACCTATGTAGTTGTGGGGGAGAGGTATTGTCAGCAGACTCACATTTGACATTGGTACAAGATGAATGCTATTTTTCTGCACATGTACAGTGCAAGATCTGATAGTGCACGATTTACTGTCCTTCACCATAGATGTGCACTTGTGTGCATTACTAAACTGCACCCACAAATGCAGTTTGAACTGACATATGCATCTAGATACTCTACAGAAGACAGTATGACTGCTACATCATTAAATTGATGTACACTGTGGCCTTACCTGGACGCTCCTCGCCTGTTGCCTGGGTGGCACCCACGTCCACGACTTTTGTTTTTTGTGTTGGCTGTTGTGTGGGGGCTGAACAAAGTTGGCAAGGAGCTCCTCTGTTGTTGTAAGTGGGACCTGTGTGGCTGGAACCCACATGTAGCAGCATGGTCCCTGGCCATGGCAGCAGCCTTTTGCCGGGCATGATGTATCAGGTCAGTTGTCCGATGCCTGACCTGATCATATGTGCGGCCATGGTGGCCCAAGGTGTTAATTCTGTGGATGAGGTCATCCCACAGGGCAGTCCGCTCCTGCAGATTTTGTCATCTATGGCCAAACATCACCCCATGGTACTGGATTATGGCATTGGTGATGGCTGCATTTTTGGCTGCAGTATATGCTGCTGCTGCTGCATGTCACCTGGAAGAAATAAACAGAGAAACACATCACAGGACCTCAGACATTGCCCAAAGTTATTTACAGAGCCAGCACATCAACATTGCCTATCATTAGCCACCACTTACAACCACATCATACCCCTGTCATCTATCAGCACAGTATGAACCTACATTGCACTCATGGTCCTGATGTGTCATGTTCCTCCCAATAAGGGACAGTACATTGCATAAACCACCATTCATCATTCACATGTGTGTAGTGAGATGAGAGTGGCCATCTTCCTTGCAGATGGGATGTCAATGGTGAGCAGGCTTTGCTTGTATGCAGTGTGTAATGGAGCTGGGAGCATATGCCTGAGTTCATTGTAGGATGCAGACAGGAATGCTATCAAGTCCCATGGAGACTTGCTTTTGTTGACTTTGATTAGGCAATATGTACCTGCTCCCTGATGATGAGGGGAGGGGTATGGGTGCTATGCATATCCACCTATACTGATGGTGAGCCAGGGGAGTGATATTTGCCTAAACCTGTCTGCAACAGGTTGGCTGTAGCTATGGTGTGTGTATGTGGTGTGATTGACCACCATTACAGGGTGGGTTGGGTTGTTGCCTCTGAGATTGCAGACATATGTGAAGATGGCCTTGTGATTACCCTTAGTGGAGGTGTCCAATTTGTACTCATAGTTAACCTTACAGTAATTTACCTGTGACCTTATATGCTCATTCAGACAAAGGCTGACTTGCTGCCAAGATGATGCCTGCTCCTATTTTCCCTGCACAGCCAATATAGTGACCGATTATGTAGTTTGTGTATTGCTGCTGTCCAACAAAGGGGATTACTCTACCTTGGTGGAGGCAGGTTTTACAAGTAAGTTATTGCTGAGTCCATACAGCTATGCAGATGGCCATAAAGCTGTTTGTAGTAGGTATGGACACAAGGTCATAACAGAGTTGGACACCTTTCCAATTTCAACCTGATAATCATGCTTATTCTAGTACCCATGTCTGTGTCAGGGTAATGTAACAACGAGTAGCTGTAGAAATCTAATGCTGTTGGATGCACAGAAACTAGGATTATACATGTGTACAACATGTACAAATTATTTACTTGATGTTTTGCATCCCATGTCTGTTGTTATGAGGTGGCCAGGTATACCTACTCATACATACATGTGCACAGGTAATACCCGATACACATTTCTGTTCTATGTCAGTAATGGCACACTGTATTTACACTCTTGCTGCTCAGTCATTCCTCTCAACTTGTTAGAACAGGACATCTGGAGGGCACCACACATACATGGGGGGTGATGGGCCAAAAATAGTGACACTTTGTTAATATTGTTGTAACACACAAGTTATTTGATAGAAAAGTAGCCTTTGCATTCATAGACATACCCTGGAGGATGTCTCACACTCATATGGCAGGAAGAGAGGAGAAGGGCTAGGAGTGTGGTAGTGAATTTTTAATGTTGGCAGCATGACTGGTATAGGGACAGAGCTAGCTTATATGATGGACAGAAGGAAGGTTGATATATTGTGTGTGCAAGAGACCAGATGGAAGGGGGGGGGGTAAGGCTAGGTGTATTGGAGATGGGTCAAAATTGTTCTATCATGGTGTGGATGGGAGAAGAAATGGTGTAGGGGTTATCCTGAAGGAACAGTATGCCAAGAGTGTTTTTGGAGGTGAAAAAAGTGTCAGATAGAGTGATGTTTATGAAGCTGGATATTGATGGTGTAATGATGAATGTTGTTAGCGCATATGCTCTACAAGTTGGGTGTGTGATGGAAGAGAAATAAAAGTCCGGGAGTGAGTTGGATGAAGTGGTGATGACTGTACCCCAAGGGTGAGAGAGTGGTGATTGGAGCAGATGTCAATGGGCATGTTGGTGAAGGAACAGAGGGGATGAGGAAGTGATGGGTAGGTACGGTGTTAAGCAAAGGAATGCAGAAGGTAAGATGGTAGTGGATTTTGCAAAAAGGGTGGACATAGCTGTGGTGAATATGTATTTTAACAAGAGGGAGGAGCATAGGGTGACATACAAGAGTGGAGGAAGATGCACACAGGTGGATTATATCCTATGCAGTCGGGCCAGTTTGAAAGAGATTGGAGACTGTAAAGTGGTGACAGAGGAAAATGTAGTTAGGCAGCGTCGAATGTTGGTCTTTGGGATGATGTTGGTGATCAAGAAGAGGAGGAGGAGTGTGAGGGCAGCACCATGGATCAAATGGTGGAAACTGACAAAGGATGATTGTGAGGTTGAGTTCAGGGAAGAGTTAAGACAGGCACTGGGTGGCAGTGAAGAGTTACCAAATATCTGGACAACTTCAGCAGAACTAATACAGGAGACGGCTAGAAAGATGCTTGGTGTAACATCTGGACAGAGGAAGGAGGATAAGGAGACCTGGTGGTGGAATGAGGAAGTACAGGAGAGTATACAGAGAAAGAGGTGGCGAAGAAGAAGTGGGATTGTCAGAGAGATGAAGAAAGTAGACAGGATTATAAGGAGATGAGGTGCATGGCAAAGAGAGAGATGGCGAAGGCTAAGGATGAGGCATATGAAGAGTTGTATGAAAGGTTGGACACTAAGGATGGAGAAAAGGACCTGTACTGATTGGCTAGACAGAGGGACCGAGCTAAGAAAGATGCAAAGAAAAAAGACCTTAGGTGTCATCTACAGCTTCAGCCTTCAGACTGTTAAAACACAATTTATTAGTCGCTTAAAAAGTGAAGCTGACAGGATGTAAACTTCACTAGAATATGATGAACTGAAAAAAGTTAAGTATCCAAGCAGTTGTCATCCACAGCTTCAAACTTCAGGCTGTTAAAACTCAATTTATTGAAAACTTAAAAAGTGAAGCTGACAAAATGCAAGCTTCACTGAAATGCTGAAATAATTAGCCTAGTAATTAACATCCACAACTTCAGGCTTCATGTTGTTAAAGCACAGTTAATATATGCTTTGTAAGCAAAGCTGACAAAAACATATACTTCACTGGAGTGTGAAAAGCTGATGAAATTGTCCAAACGATAAGCGCTTTTGGCAGATGCCTTCTTCAGATCGTATAAAAGTGTGGTTAGCTCTTCCTGTTTATAAAGGAAACACAATCAATAGCTGGTAGCTAATTGTCTTTGGTGTTCTTAAAGGCACAGGACAAAAATAAATGTTCAAAGTGGAGATTTGTCTCTTATAATGTAGTTCAATGTTAAAAATGCTAGAATCATGTATCAATGTTTGGTAGGCTTCGTCTAGATTTTAGAACAGGTCTGAGAGGTACTATTACATTAACACCTGGGGGTCGATTGGCTTTAAAATTGTTGATCCAAAAGATCTCTCTCAACTCTGTCCTGTTATGGACATCTCCTTCCCTGATGTTTTGGGTGACCACTTTCACTGCTTTAAACAAGAAATTATGCATAGGATGGACCAATACGTGTGCTGCTAAGGCATTATGTGGAACTTTCTGATCAATGTCTCTGACATGTCGTAGAATATGATCCCTTAATCATTGGTCAGTTTTACCAAGATAAAAAGCTTGGAACTTGCAACAGTTAGCCAAATAGATAATATGGCTAGTAGTACAATCAGCATAAACATCGAAATGAAAGTTACGTCCAGATACTGGGTGGAGAAAAGTATTACTAGTATCTAAGTAAGGACAAGCTTTGCATCTGCAGCATTTAAAAGTACCTTTGCGGTCTGATAGTGGACCACTATGTTTAAAGCCATCTTTAAGGCATAAAAATCTCTTGATATTCTTTTTATTCTTATAGAGAAACATGGGTCTCTCTCCAACGATGTTCTTTATTTTATCATCCGCTGTCAGAATCGGCCAAAATTTCCTGATCACTTCACAGACCTGTTGATTGTCTGAACTATAAGTGAGCATACATCTAAGTTGTTGAGGTGTTGTGTCATTAGACTGTTTTCGTGAAGCTTGTTCAGACCTCTCTGAGTAATAAGGTTGACTTCTTTGCTTTCTATAGGTTTGCACCTGTGAAACTGGTGGAAAATTATTTTCCTGGTAAGCCCTATCCTTCAAATATCTACGTAGATTGGATTGCTCTTCCAAGAATTCCTCCTCATCAGTACATAGTCTTGAGACTCTTAAGATTTGGTTGTCAAAGATGTTATCAAAAATATGTCTTGGATGCATGCTCTGCCTGTGTAAGAAATGATTTTGCCAGGTCTCTTTCCTATGCACCCCAGTAGAGAGACCTTGAGTTGGATGTAGATGTATCTTGATATACAAGAAATCTATGACTGAGGATGAGTGTTTTATTTTGAACTCAAGGAAGTTAGTGCTGTTGTTAATGAAGCTGACAAAAAGATCCAATTGGTCAATACCTCCTTTCCATAAACAAAAAACATCATCCACAAATCACCCATAGTAGACAAGTTCATTCTTCCAGATATTTCCATCACTGAAGATTGTTTTAAATTCCCACTCAGCCAAGACCAAGTTTGAATAACTGTTGGCACATGGAGTTCCCATGGCCACACCCTAGGTTTGCAAATAAAAGGTATATCCATACATAAAGATGTTATTCTCAAGGACTAATTCCAGTAGAGAACAAAGAGGTTCTGTTGTTAAATTATGTCGAATCAGAAAATAATGTAAGGCCCTCAGGCCATACTCATGGGGGATCACAGTAAAGAGACTGGTTATGTCCATAGTTACAAGTAGAAGGTTATCTAAACCATCCAGAGACTTAACAGTGGAGAACATGTCTTTCAAGAAGCTGCCTGTATCCTTTAAGACAGTAGTAGCATAAGGCAAAGCTTTCTTGAGTTAATTTTCAACATACATGGATATGGATTCAGTGATCCATCCTCTCCCAGAGACAATGGGGCGTAAGGGAGGGTCCAAAAGATCTTTATGTATCTTAGGTAATCCACCAATGCTGGGAAACATAGGATGAGGTGTTTCAAAAAATTCATATAAATCTTGACTGATCCTTCTTTCTATCAATAGATCATAGGTGCTCCCTCTGATACATTCACTTCTCTGATTTACTTCTTTCTTACTCAATTTGCGATAAGTCATGTTATCATCCAACATCAGTGAAACTTTATTATGATACCAGTCTGCATCCATCACTACTATGCAGCCACCGTTATCTGCTGGTTTGATCACCAAGCTATCTGTCCTTCTCAACTGTTGGAGAGCCACTTTTTCTTTCCTGTTCAAGTTATAGAAACAATTCTTAACTTTATCTGTCGTACCTCTCACCTTGTTTATCTCATCCTCACATAATTTCATAAAAAGTTCTACTTGAGGAGGATTAACTGGAGTAAATAAACTCAATTTCTTATAGGTCTGCTGTTATTTCGTAGAACCTTCTCCAAAAATACATTTCAGGGACACGTTCCTGCAGAACAACCTAACATCCGTCATGAATTCATTCACATCAGAAGAAACAGCTGGAATAAAGCTCAGTCCCTTATTTAACAGGCTGATAACATCAGGATCCAGTGTGATCTTGGATAAATTAACTACTAAGTCATTACCCCCAATGTTTAGTCCACAAACTTCTTTCGTTTGCATTCTTGACTCTGCGTCCTCTGTGGCCTGTACGAATTCTCCCTCACAAAAACTGGCAACGGCCAGTTTACTGGTAGGTGCGTCGTCGTTTCTTTAGGTCTAGTAGCACAATTAATGGTGGTGTTGGAATTACTACCATCATTGATATCGTTAGCACCAGTACTTCCCAGATCCCTGGTGACAATATCAGTGCTAACAGTAGGAACCTCCTCTCCTGTAAATGAAGTCGAGGAGGGAAGAGAAGTTGATGTGGTAGTAGTTGTTCGAGAAGGATGCAAAGTGTTAGCAGTCTCTTTTACAGCCAAATCTTGTATGGCTTTCCTTTGTTTAGTAGTAGAAAAATGGGGACGTCCTCGATTGGTGTTATCCTCTCTAGGCCATTCAAAGATATGACCATTAGTGAAATCCCTATGATCTCGATTCAGTTTACCCATTTTTTGTTGTTTAAGCTTATTGTCATAAGTGCTTAAGTTCACTTGTAACTGTTCAATCTGGCATAAATGCTGGTCCTGCAAATCACAACGTTCCAGTTCTTCTTGTTTCTTAAAAATAAAAGAGGAAATTTGTTCTTCTTCAGGTTTAAAAAAATCGATGAGCAGCCTCATGTATTTTTGGCTAGTATCCAAATTAATCCTTTGCCATTGGGCTAACAGTTCTGGATAGGTGTTTCCAGAAGAGGGAAGGCATTTAGCTCTCATTCCTCTTGGCACTATCTGATGAAATAGGCAAGCTTCCAAATGGAAGCGTTGCCATTGAAGCCTTTCAAGGCGATAAGCAGCATTTTCTACTTCATGGAGCGTGTCAGAAAAGCTAGCATCTACTGCAAGGTTTGTAGTATTAGCTGCTAAACAGTCACTACTAAAATTAATAGTTAAAAGTGAATTTGCAATGTCTCTAGAAAAAACAGGAAAATTGCACGATTTCGCTTTCACTGCTGCTCCTGTTTGCCCTTCTGCCATGTGTAGAGTGGGAGAAATAAATTCTCCTCACCACTACTAAAGACACCGAGGATAGGCAAATGAACAAAGAAAAAAGACCTAAGGTGTCGTCCACAGCTTCAGGCTTCAGACTGTTAAAACACAATTTATTAGTCGCTTAAAAAGTGAAGCTGACAGGATGTAAACTTCACTAGAATATGATGAACTGAAAAAACTTAAGTATCCAAGCAGTTGTCATCCACAGCTTCAAACTTCAGGCTGTTAAAACTCAATTTATTGAAAACTTAAAAAGTGAAGCTGACAAAATGCAAGCTTCACTGAAACGCTGAAATAATTAGCCTAGTAATTAACAGCCACAACGTCAGGCTTCAAGTTGTTAAAGCACAGTTAATAGATGCTTTGTAAGCAAAGCTGACAAAAACATATACTTCACTGGAGTGTGAAAAGCTGATGAAATTGTCCAAACGATAAGCGCTTTCGGCAGATGCCTTCTTCAGATCGTATAAAAGTGTGGTTAGCTCTTCCTGTTTATAAAGGAAACACAATCAAGAGCTGGTAGCTAATTGTCTTTGGTGTTCTTAAAGGCACAGGACAAAAATAAATGTTCAAAGTGGAGATTTGTCTCCTATAATGTAGTTCAATGTTAAAAATGCTAGAATCATGTTGTTTGTTTCTCCCACTCTACACATGGCAGAAGGGCAAACAGGAGCAGCAGTGAAAGCGAAATCATGCAATTTTCCTGGTTTTTCTAGAGACATTGTGAATCCACTTTTAACTATTAATTTTAGTAGTGACTGTTTAGCACCTAATACTACAAACCTTGCAGTAGATGCTAGTTTTTCTGACACGCTTCGTGAAGTAGAAAATGCTGCTTATCGCCTTAAAAGGATTCAATGGCAATGCTTCCATTTGAAAGCTTGCCTATTTCATCAGATAGTGCCAAGAGGAATGAGAGTTAAATGCCTTCCCTCTTATGGAAACACCTATCCGGAACTGTTAGCCCACTGGCAAAGGATTAATTTGGAAACTAGCCAAAAATACATGAGGCTGCTCATCGATTTTTTTTAAACCTGAAGAAGAACAAATTTCCTCTTTTATTTCTAAGAAACAAGAAGAACTGGAATGTTGTGATTTGCAGGACCAGCATTTATGCCAGATTGAACAGTTACAAGTGAACTTAAACACTTATGACAATAAGCTTAAACTACAAAAAAATGGGTAAACTGAATCAAGATCATAGGGATTTCACTAACGGTCATATCTTTGAATGGCCTAGAGAGGATAACACCAATCGGGGACATCCCCATTTTTCTACTACTAAATAAAGGAAAGCCATACAAGATTTGGCTGTAAAAGAGACTGCTAACACTTTGCATCCTTCTCGAACAACTACTACCTCATCAACTTCTCTTCCCTCCTCGACTTCATCTACAGGAGAGGAGGTTCCTACTGTTAGCACTGATATTGTCACCAGGGATCTGGGAGGTACTGGTGCTAACGATACCAATGATGATAGTAATTCCAACGCCACCATTAATTGTGCTACTAGACCTAAAGAAATGACACACCTACCAGTAAACTGGCCATTGCCGGTTTTTGTGAGGGAGAATTCGTACAGGCCACAGAGGACACAGAGTCAAGAACACAAATGAAAGAAGTTTGTGGACTAAACATTGGGGGTAATGACTTAGTAGTTAATTTATCCAAGATCACAGCCGGTTTTTGTGAGGGAGAATTCGTACAGGCCACAGAGGACACAGAGTCAAGAACACAAATGAAAGAAGTTTGTGGACTAAACATTGGGGGTAATGACTTAGTAGTTAATTTATCCAAGATCACACTGGATCTTGATGTTATCAGCCTGTTAAATAAGGGACTGAGTTTTATTCCAGCTGTTTCTTCTGATGTGAATGAATTCATGACGGATGTTAAGTTGTTCTGCAGGAACATGTCTCTGAAATGTATTTTTGGAGAAGGTTCTACGAAATAACAGCAGACCTATAAGAAATTGAGTTTATTTACTCCAGTTAATCCTCCCCAAGTAGAACTTTTTATGAAATTGTGTGAGGATGAGATAAACAAGGTGAGAGGTACAACAGATAAAGTTAAGAATTGTTTCTATAACTTGAACAGGAAAGAAAAAGAGGCTCTCCAACAGTTGAGAAGGACAGATAGCTTGGTGATCAAACCAGTAGATAAAGGTGGCTGCATAGTAGTGAAGGATGCAGACTGGTATTGTAATAAAGTTTCACTGATGTTGGATGATAACATGACTTATCGCAAATTGAGTAAGAAAGAAGTAAATCAGAGAAGTGAATGTATCAGAGGGAGCACCTATGATCTATTGATAAAAAGAAGGATCAGTCAAGATTTATATGAATTTTTTGAAACACCTCATCCTATGTTTCCCAGTATTGGTGGATTACCTAAGATACATAAAGATCTTTTGGACCCTCCCTTACGTCCCATTGTCTCTGGGAGAGGATGGATCA
Organism: Protopterus annectens; assembly: GCF_019279795.1. Lineage (NCBI taxonomy): Eukaryota > Metazoa > Chordata > Ceratodontiformes > Protopteridae > Protopterus > Protopterus annectens. The sequence goes on along the minus strand of NC_056751.1, from coordinate 163,211,187 downwards.
CTGAATCCATATCCATGTATGTTGAAAATGAACTCAAGAAATCTTTGCCTTATGCTACCACTGTCTTAAAGGATACAGGCAGCTTCTTGAAAGACTTGTTCTCCACCGTTAAGTATCTGGATGGTTTTGATAACCTTCTACTTGTAACTATGGACATAACCAGTCTCTTTACTGTGATCCCCCATGAGTATGGCCTGAGGGCCTTACATGATTTTCTGATTAGACATAATTTAACAATGGAACCTCTTTGTTCTCTGCTGGAATTAGTCCTTGAGAATAACATCTTTATGTATGGAGATACCTTTTATTTGCAAACCTGGGGTGTGGCCATGGGAACTCCATGTGCCAACAGTTATTCAAACTTGGTCTTGGCTGAGTGGGAATGTAAAACAATCTTCAATGATGGAAATATCTGGAAGAATGAACTTGTCTACTATGGGAGATTTGTGGATGATGTTTTTTGTTTATGGAAAGGAGGTATTAACCAATTGGATCTTTTTGTCAGCTTCATTAACAACAGCACTGACTTCCTTGAGTTCAAAATGAAACACTCATCCTCAGTCATAGATTTCTTGGATGTCAAGATACGTCTACATGCAACTCAAGGTCTCTCTACTGGGGTGCATAGGAAAGAGACCTGGCAAAATAATTTCTTACACAGGCAGAGCATGCATCCAAGACATATTTTTGATAAGATCTTTGAAAACCAAATCTTAAGAGTCTCAAGACTATGTACTGATGAGGAGGAATTCTTGGAAGAGCAATCCAATCTACGTAGATATTTGAAGGATAGGGCTTACCAGGAAAATAATTTTCCACCAGTTTCACAGGTGCAAACCTATAGAAAGCAAAGAGGTCAACCTTATTACTCAGAGAGGTCTGAACAAGCTTCACAAAGACAGTCTAATGACACAACACCTCAACAACTTAGATGTATGCTCACTTACAGTTCAGACAATCGACAGGTCTATGAAGTGATCAGGAAATTTTGGCCGATTCTGACACTGGATGATAAAATAAAGAACATTGTTGGAGAGAGACCCATGTTTCTCTATAAGAATAAAAAGAATATCAAGAGATTATTATGCCTTAAAGATGGCTTTAAACATAGTGGTCCACTATAAGACCACAAAGGTACTTTTAAATGCTGCAGATGCAAAGCTTGTCCTTACTTAGATACTAGTAATACTTTTCTCCACCCTGTATCTGGACGTAACTTTCATTTCAATGTTTATGCTGATTGTACTACTAGCCATATTATCTATTTGGTTACCTGTCGCAAGTGCCAAGCTTTTTATCTTGGTAAAACTGACCAACGATTAAAGGATCGTATTCTACGACATGTCAGAGACATTGATCAGAAAGTTCCACATAATGCCTTAGTAGCACACGTATTGGTCCATCCTACGCATCATTTCTTGTTTAAAGCAGTGGAAGTGGTCACCCAAAACATCAGGGAAGGAGATGTCCATAACAGGGCAGAGTTGAGAGAGATCTTTTGGATCAACAATTTTAAAGCCAATCGACCCCCAGATCTTAATGTAATAGTACCTCTCAGACCTGTTCTAAAATCTAGAAGAAATCTACCAAACATTAATACATGATTCTAGCATTTTTAACAATGAACTACATTATAGGAGACAAATCTCCACTTTGAACATTTATTTTTGTCCTGTGCCTTTAAGAACACCAAAGACAATTAGCTACCAGCTCTTGATTGGGTTTCCTTTATAAACAGGAAGAACTAACCACACTTTTATACGATCTGAAGAAGGCATCTGCCGAAAGCGCTTATCGTTTGGACAATTTCATTAGCTTTTCACACTCCAGAGAAGTATATGTTTTTGTCAGCTTTGCTTACAAAGCATGTATTAACTGTGCTTTAACAACATGAAGCCTGAAGTTGTGGATGTTAATTACTAGGCTAATTATTTCAGCATTTCAGTGAAGCTTGCATTTTGTCAGCTTCACTTTTTAAGTTTTCAATAAATTGAGTTTTAACAGCCTGAAGTTTGAAGCTGTGGATGACAACTGCTTGGATACTTAACTTTTTTCAGTTCGTCATATTCTAGTGAAGTTTACATCCTGTCAGCTTCACTTTTTAAGCGACTAATAAATTGTGTTTTAACAGTCTGAAGCCTGAAGCTGTGGACGACACCTAAGGTCTTTTTTCTTTGTTCATTTGTCTACCCTCGGTCTCTTTAGTAGTGGTGAGGAGAATTTATTTCCTGAGCTAGGAAAGATGTGCAGCAGATAAGGGTGATAAAGGATAATGAGGGAAATGTACTCACAAGCGAGGAAAGTGTGTTAAGCAGATGGAAAGTGTACTTTGAGGAGCTGATGAATGAAGAGAATGAGAGAGAGAGAAAGTTGGATGATGTGGGTATGGTGAATCAGGAAGTGAAAAAGATTAGCAACGAAGAAGTAAGGATAGCTACGAAGAGGATAAAGAATGGAAAGAGTGTTGGCCCAGATGACATACCTGTGGAAGCATGGAGGTGATTAAGAGAAATGGCAGTGAAGTTTTTAACCAGATTGTTTAATGAAATCTTGGAAAGTGAAAGGATGCGTGTGCAGTGGAGAAAAAGTGTTTGGGTACCAATTTTAAGAATAAGGGTGATGTGCAGAGCTGTAGTAAGTACAGAGGGATAAAACTGATCAGTCACAGCTTGAAGTTATGGGAAAGAGTAGTGGAAGCTAGTTTAAGAAGGGAGGTGATGATTAGTGATCAGCAGTATTGTTTCATGCCTGGAAGGAGCACTACAGATGTGATATTTGCTCTGAGAATGTTGATGCAGAAGTACAGAGAAGGTCAGAAGGAGTTGCATTGTGTCTTTGTGGACTTAGAGAAAGCATATGACAGGGTGCCTAGAGAGGAGCTGTGGTATTTTATGAGGAAGTCAGAAGTGGCAGAGAAATATGCAAGAGTGGTACAGGATATGTACAAGGGTAGTGTGGCAGTGGTGAGGTCTGTGGTGGGTGTGATGGATGTATTTAAGGTGGAGGTGGGATTACATCAGGGATCAGCTCTGAGCCCTTTCTTATTTGCAGTGGTGATGGACAGGTTGACAGACAAGATCAGACAGGAGTCCCTGTTGACTATGATGGTTGCAGATGACATTGTGATCTGTAGTGAGAATAGGGAACAGGTTCAGGAAACCCGATATGCTCTAGAGAGGAGAGGAATGAAGGTCAGCAGGACTAAGACAGAATATATGTGTGTGACTGAGAGGGAGGATAGAGGAATGGTGAGGATGCAGGGAGTAGAGTTTGTGAAGGTGGATGAGTTTAAATACTTGGGATCAACAGTTCAGAGTAATGATGAGTGTGGAGTAGAGGTGAAGAAGAGAGTACAGGCAGGATGCAGAGGGTGGAGAAGAGTGTCAGGAGTGATTTGTGACAGACGAGTACCATTAAGAGTGAAAGGGAAGGCCTATAAGACGGTAGTGAGACTAACTATGTTATATGGGTTGGAGACAGTGGCATTGACCACAAGGCAGGAGTCAGAGCTGGACGTGGCAGAGTTAAAGATGTTAAGATTTGCACTGGGTGTGATGAGGGTGGACAGGATTAGGAATATGTATATTAGAGGGTCAGCCCAGGTTGGACAGTTTGGAGACAAAGCCAGAAAGGTGAGATTACATTGTTTTCGATGTGTGCTGAGGAGGGATGCTGAGTATATTGGGAAAAAGATGGTAAAGATGAAGCTGCCAGGTAAGAGGAAAAGAAGAAGGCATAAGATAAGGTTTCTGGATGTGGTGAGACAGAACATGTAGGTGGTTGGTGTGACAGAGCAAGATGCAGAGGACAGGAAGAAATGGAAACAGATGATCTGCTGTGACGACCCCTAATGGGAACAGCCAAAAGAAAAGGAGGGAGATGTTATAATGTCAGTCTTCACAGATTTGCTAAGGATTTGCCAGACATAACACAACTCTATGAATACATGACTATAAATATGAGGCACACATATGGGCAGTGTGCATAACACTGGACAGTTAAATGGTATGAGCTCAGTATATCACATGCAGTTCAACACACACACATCTGCCTATGTAGTTTACTGTGCAAATGCCCTGTATAGGTCTCTCACATTTCTGAGACAAACATGTATATCATAATTGTATTCACAAGTAACATATGGATATCTACGACATCCCAGTAGTTGGCCTAGCAGTGTCAGAGTCAGTATTGTTCAGCATGTACTCCAGTAGTAGTCATATCTGAGCCATCCTTTCCTGGGGTGACTCAGGGGTCTGAACTGTGATCTATGTCACTGCAGACAGACCGAGATGCTATGGCCATAGGTTCTGATCAGCAATATATCAGTATAGCAAGTCTTGTTGAGACATATTTGTTGAATTTCCTATTTCCCATTATTGCATACCCCCTACTGATTTGTGATGGTTTGTTTGTTTGTCTGTCTGTCTGGTCCCTTTCTCTCCAAGATGTAGGGTATACATCTGTTTTACTTTTTAATAAATGCTTTCGTTGAAAGACTTCATCAGAATACCACATAGAGTTTTAAAAAACACATTAAATACTGACTGTTACAAACAATTATCCAATTAAACAATAAAATAATTAAAAACTGATGCAATGTAACCTAAAACCTAACTTAGTTAAATAACTTCATTTCAATGTTTTTATCAATGCATAATTTACGGTCCTTTAGGAAACATTTAATGTTTATGGCATCATTTAAACCCGGAAATTTATCCGATTTTAACTTTATTTGCCACAAGGTTTCCCTTTGTTCAACATAATTCTTGAAGTCACCCCCTCTTAGATCTGACTTACATACTTCCAGTACTGAAAATAAAAACTTTTTAAAATGATGACATACTATGGAATGTTTATACAAAGCATTGGTCTCATCATGCCTGTTAATACTATAAATATATTCACGAATACGCATTTTTAAACTTCTGGTAGTCATTCCAACATAAAAAACTGGACATGTACTACAAACACTAATATAAATAACCCCTTTGGTGCAACAATCAACGTATCCAGGAACCTCTAGTGTCCTCCTTAGGGTATCTACTGAAATATAGGGCCCTTCAGAAATGTACCTACACATATTACAGTGATGACAAGAAAACATACCCTTTTTCCTTGTACTACCTGGCTCATTAGAACTCTTATTATTTTCCAATGCTTTTTTCATATTGAAATTATTTCTAAAAACAAAGTTTGGTCTAGTCCCTAGAATCTTTGAGATGTCAGAATTTCGCTGTATAATTTTCCAGTTTCTTTCAAGCAAACGTTTTATAATTAAACTGTCAATACTCATATCTAAGGAACAGGTTAGATTGCCATCTATACTGATGTTGGTTTTACCCACTGGCATAAGGGCATCATTATTAAAGTCAGCCACATTCAATATTGCCTGATAATGTGAGGACCTTTTATTTAAAACTTCTTCGACAATGTTGTCCAATAAAAGTTTATCATACCCCCTATTAATAAACATAGATCTAATGAAATTAATTTCCAAACATAGATCTTGTTCTTTTGATGTCATACGGCAAGCCCTAATGAGCTGACCCTTGGGTATGTTTTTGACAACATGTCTAGGGTGCCCACTACGATAGTGGAGATAGCTGTTAGTAAAGGTCTTTTTACGATGAATTCGACTGTGGAAACGATGTTCAATTTGGTCCCACCAAAACTGTATATCTAGAAAACTGACTGATAACCCAATGTCACCAGTAGTAAACTTCAAAAAACCGACTGACGAATTAACATCAGAAATAAAGTTATTGACAGTATCGTGATTTCCTTCAATAATAAAAACTAAATCATCCATAAATCTGTGATAAAAAGAAATATGAAATTTGCTCCCCAACCGGTCAAGATACTCCTGTTCCCACCAGGTCATAACAAGGTTGGCATAAGAGGGTGCAGCAGAAGAACCCATTGCTACTCCTCTTTTTTGTTTGTAAAAAGTTTGATCAAACAAAAAATAATTATTATGTAGTACAATGTCCAGTAGTCTACAAAGGATAGAAACACTACCAACACTATACTTGTTACTTCTAGTAAGCAATATTCTTATTGCCTCCACCCCTTCATCATGGGGGATACAAGTATATAGTGATACTACATCCATAGTAAAAATAATATAACTGTTAGGGTCAAAAACATCTCTGTCGGCGTAGTCTCTCAGCTTACCCAGAAAATGCCAGGAGTCCCTGATAAATGATACCTGTTCACATATTAAAGGCCCTAAAATGGCATCAAGGACAAGTGATATTCCTTCAGTAATTGAGTGGGGTGAAGAAACTATCGGCCTGAATGGTGGATCCAAAAGATTTTTGTGTACTTTCGGAATACCGAACAGAACCCCTATTTTAGGCTGTTCATTAACACAAAAGTCGTAAACTTCAATAGTTATTTCACTAGACATCAGTCCTTCATACAGATGTGAATGAATTAAACGCTGCTTTCTCTTTATTTCAAAAAGGGGGACAACTTCATATTCTTCTTCATTATTTAAAATTTCTAACATTTTTCATTTATACACATCTTGTTCCATAATAACAATATTTCCCCCTTTATCGCTTTTCATGAATCTCAATTTCTGATTTTTGTCGCGTAATTGTTTAAACGCCTTCCTCTCTTCGAAACTTAAGTTATGTTTATAGTGACCCTTGGTAGACAAAACAGTATCAAGTTCTTGTATACAAACATCTTCAAAAACCTTTAAAGTATGCATTAACTGAGGGTTGTAAGTAGAAGGTTTAACTAAAGTTTTGTTAACTTCAGGTACATTGTGCATCAAATAAAAAAGATTCAATTTCCTAACATATTTCTTAATGTCGACTACAGTTTTACAAAAATCAGCCTTAACTGTTGGAACAAAATTCAAGCCAAGTCTTAGTACATTTAACTCATGTTCAGTAAAAACAGTGTCAGTCAAATTAATAATATCAAATTGATTATCAAAAAGTTCACTTGATGAACAAGTTAGGTTTCGTCCCCTGAGGAGTTGGACGCTAAAAAGGTCCGACTCCTGGTAAACACTGTCTTTTTCGTAGTTGGTAAATTTTTCTTCGCAAAAAAAGAAGTAGAAGAGGAGTCAGTAAGAGAATTAACTGCTCCAGCAACAGTCTTTATCTTAATAGCACAGTCATCAGCTGTCTTATCAGCCGAATTATTAACGGCTAAATTAGAATCTCCAATGTTAATAACCTGTTCAGCATCTCCCAAACTACCTGGATCCTTATCGCTACAATCAATGTCAGTCATGTTAACCAACTTGGAAGGAACATTTCGATTAGTTTTAAAAAAAGAAGATGAAACATAACTGTTGGTATCAGTACGTGCAGTGGCAACCACTGAACTGTAGTTCCGCCTGTTACCGTTGTTAAAGTTAGAGGCTTTAGTATTGTTACTTTTAAAACCCACCACAAAATTGTCATAAGCAGTCCTTTCCTTGTAAGAGGAGATATCACGCAATAATTTCAAACGCTTCCTATTTGTAACTTCCGACGAATGTTTCTGAACTTCGTCGGTTATTGGAAAATAATAAGAGTTCTAATGAGCCAGGTAGTACAAGGAAAAAGGGTATGTTTTCTTGTCATCACTGTAATATGTGTAGGTACATTTCTGAAGGGTAGAATATATATATATATCTCTATGGGTCTATATTATAACACCAAATTTTCAAAATTTCGATTGCTCTAATATCGAACCTTATTAATCTAAAATTTAAAACATCGAACATACAGAACAGCAAATTTTTTCTTAGGGAAAAAATTTGCTGTTCCAAAACACATACACACAACACAAGCACACCAAACAAACAGCAATCCACACACTTACACCTAAACTCTTACAGCTAACCCTACACTAAACTATACATACACCACTAACTATCCACTTACCTTAACCCAAACCCTAACCTTAAGGTCCGTCACTATTGCACAGTCCCCTCACCCATGCCCTAACCCTAACTCACCTACCCTGCCCTAACCCTCACATCCACACAATCGCACACTTACCTGACCTGCGCCCTAACCCTAACTCACCTAACCTGTCCTGACTCTCACGTCCACACAATCGCAAACTTACCTGAACCCAACCCATAACCTTTCACCACAGCACTGAAAATACCGAAGTAACAGAAACAGACAACCGAAAAAATTTGGTTTTCTGTTTCTTCGATATTTTCAGCGTTTGCTGAAAATGGGTCGATATTAGAACACTGGAAATTTTGAAAGTTCGGTGTTCTAATATAGACCCTATATATATATATATATATATATATATATATATATATATATATATATATATATATATATATATATATATATATATATATATATATATATATATATATATATATATATATATATATATATATAGATATATAGATACACACACACACACACACACACACACACACACACACACACACACACACATATATATGTGTGTGTGTGTGTGTGTGTGTGTGTGTGTGTGTGTGTGTGTGTGTATTCTTTATATATATATATATATATATATATATATATTGTATATGTATATCTCTATCTCTCTGTGTATATATATATATATATATATATATATATATATATATGTGTGTGTGTGTGTGTGTGTGTGTGTATTTTTCTGTATATATGCATCTCCATACATATATACAAGCATATATGTATATATACAAAACTTGACTGATTCTACAGAATCTTTTCCCTACTGTTTAATTACTCTACTGCATGATATGTTTGAAAAAGCATAAAATCCCCTACAGCATAAATGGTGTAGTAGTATATTGCTCTGCCTATGGTGTACAGGGCCCTGGGTTTGAGACTTGGCAGGGCTGATTATTTTGTTGCTAGGCAGAACAGTAGCTGATGGAGACAGAGAGATTAAAGCAGTTTTAAGTTAAGTAGGTTTGTGTGGATTTGAGTGATGATGCCAACACATGGTTAACTGTAGAAATGCTTAATATGTGTTGGCTTCATTTAGCATCTCGCAAACACGTTTACTCCTGCTTACACCCACACTAATTTCTTTAAAAGAAAAGAAAAAGGGGTGATAGGAAACTGGTGAAAAATGGGCACGCAGAGGGAAAAACAATATGAAAGATAGCTAGAGATGTGCAGGACAGGTGTAGAGAATGTCCATAGCTGTCCATTTCTTATACAGCATCAGCTGTGCATTTGTACAGAATTATGAGGTGAATTTGGACACTCAAACCCCCCGAGAGAGGAGTGAGGACAACAGAAATGTGTTATCAAGCCAATTGGACCAGATTACATGTGTTCAGTGGACATGTGTGCGAAATGGACATCTATGTATGGGCGATACTTTTTTGGGGACAGATGCCCTTTTCTTTTTTTTTTTTTTTTAAGGTGAGAGTGGGATGTTGAGGAAGGATTGTAGGTACATCTGGGGAGGTAGGTTGGGTAGGGAGACAGACAAGACAGCAGACAGGGGCAGTATATAACACATGAGGGGGGTAAGCACATTTGACGGGGAGGGTGGTTGGGTATCCGAAACTCATGGGCCCCCATATGGGTACAGTGGGACTGAGATTCCCATCCATGGGCAGTCCCCACTGCACCTTCACGGCCCCAATGGTGGCTGTGCTGGGGGCTGGACAGGGGGGGGTGGCCTGCCATTTGAGGTGTGCCAGGCGGCCCTCAGTCTGAAGCAGCTGCTCTCTAAACTCAGCTCAAAGGGTGCTGCATACTAAACCCCGTATTTGACTGTGGTTGACAGGATCCTATCTGTGCCCACTCTCAGGGTTCAGTCCCCATCCCCTGAGATGGTTCCACCTGAAGGTGGTGCAGGAACTGTGGATGAAGGAGATCCAAGTTGGGTCCCAGACATGCCAGGGCCCAGTGCCATGGACAGATGAGGCAGAACAGGTGGATCTGCTGGGATCTGCCTTCCCAAATGTGCCATGGTGTTGAGGTTTTACAAAATATGTTGGTTAGTCATGAACAACACATTTCAAGATTAGTTATAACAGCATGTATGGGTGTTCCAATTAACCCCATAAAACAGATTTGAAACAATTGCATAGCAAACAGAACACATGCATAAATGAAAGAACAGTATGCATCATAACAGCATGTCAGTAACATTCATGGCAACAGGCCACCAAAATGGTATTTGAACAAGGTATGTTAACATGCAAGCAATCAAACATATTAACAATAATATAACACGAGTCCCAACATTAGCGTTGGAGCACAGCATACCTATAGAATATGAGTGATAATTATTGATGCATATGAGGGGTGGGGGGAGAGTCAAAAAGTCCTTTAACAACTGTTCATGCTTCTATTTTCCACAACAGTACTGCTCAATACTCTATGGGTCTGCCCTCACTTTACATCTACCTATGCCCATAGCTTCTGTAGTACAAACATACCTATTAAACTGTCAGCCTGGAATGGTATGAGGCAAACTGTGACAACTCTGGGTACATAACTAGAGGGGAATTGTACATGTCAGGGTTACATATCTGGTACAGGAGGGGTGCCTGAACTGCTGTTATGTGAGTGTGTTGCTGGCATATGTCAACTGGTTTCCTATCTGTGTCCAGGATTATTTGCAGCGGAGACCACTAGCCATGACAGAGTGACACTTAAGAGACATGTATCAGGAACATACCTCTCAACCTCTTAGAGCATGACATCTGGTCAAAGCCATACATGAGAGTGGGACAAAAGGCCCATAAAAATGGACAATTTTTAGATATTGCTCTCACAAACTTAGAAAGTTGATGAAATAACAGGTTTTGCATTTGCATGACTTTTCTGAAGGATATGACATCTGACACTTGTATGTTTATCATTATGTTCTAACTTCAGTCTATAATGGTTTGCCACTGATTTGCCATGACACCACTACTTTACGTTATGTGAAACGAACCAAAAATCTGAGACAATAGCTGGACATTCAGTGAATATCTACACAGTTGAGAGGTATGATTTGGGAACAGTGCATATTGTATGTACCTACCCTGCTGTCATTTGCAGGCATGTTGTGGGACAATTGAACAGTTGTACGCAGTTTATTAGTATACTCTTCATACAGCTACTGGCAACATTTAATTACCTGTAAATCCTGTGGGGAAAATATCTGTTAGCACTACCTGACTGTTTTTACATTTATTTCTGATTCCTTGTGTGTAGACATGCTCACATTTTAGTACCACTCCCTGGATTTGAACCGTGTCTGGGCGTGCAAAATTAACAGCTAAGCTATTTCTCATCACACTAAGATATTGGTAAACTGCTGTCTTTTGCTTTACTGGTTTCTGCCTAATAGTCTCTTGGTTAGACAGTCTGAACTTGTAATCCTGTGATGCATACATGACAGATAGTTATTGTACTGTGCATTACTCCTTTGGATTACTACAGTCTGGAAAGCAAAAGTTAACACAAGGCAACGCTGCATGGAACACACTTTGATACTTTACATATTACTATTCAGGGTTCAGAGCTTAATGCAGTCTTTATTTCACATTTAATATATATATCTCGTTTTACAGCTACACCATCTACAGTTTCTCCTAAAAGCTTGTTCACAGATGAACCTCAGTTAATGTATGCTGTCACAGCCATATTTGCTGTGAAGAACCTGTATACATTCTATATATGTCAATAACATACCAGAATAAACACAACAGTTTTTTGTAATGGTCTTTATTGTACTTCAATATTCGTCAGTCAAACATTTTTATTTATTCAGTTCACACAGTAACAGTATACTTACTAGCAGTAAGCAATGTGCTCCTTCTTTGCTATTTTAACAATATACTTCAATATAGATTTGTACTCACTGGTCTGTCAGCGCAGCCTCAGCAGTCTGTCACTGTGGGCTTCAACATTCACAGCCCTCTCTGCTGCAGCTGTAGAGGAGAAAAAACACACAGTATGCATATCTGTCTATCACATTCTCAGGCTAGTATTTGCTACAAACTATTTGATAGCGTTACTTACAGACTACTGGAGCATTCTGGTCCTATTCATCTTGGATCCACTGGTCCAAGAGTGCCCCTTCCTACGCTTTAGGTCAGCATAGTGGTGTCATACCTTCTCACCATTCTGGGGGATGCCAGTAGCACTGGTGAGGTCATATGCAAGAGGGTCCCAGGCCTCCACTTTGTATTGGGAGCCCTGGTACTGGCCTTGCAGCAGTCTCTCCTTATGTTTTTTTACTAGGAGTCCAGTCATGACCCTGGACTCCTGAATGCTCCAGTTTTGTGCCCAAAGCGCACTCCCTCTCCTATGCCAGCCATTGTATCTGGACATATGTACTATAACAGATTATGGCTGTATTCCCACCTGAGCCATTTAAATAGTGCAATATTCCCACCCTTTGCTGTCATTGGACTATTTTGAAAAAGTGAATCTCTGATAAGCAGTGTGCAAACCCACTGAGCCAGTTTCAACACTGCTTAAAGGAGAAGTTGTTGTTGAGCACTGTTGAATGCTAAGCTGAGCTACCTGCTGCTTAGCATTCACATCTTAGCAATGGTTACACCTGCTAAGCATAGCTGAGCATTGCTAACCATTTTTCACTTTTAATTTTTTAAATATATCCAAATACTGACTTTATTTATTAAGTGTATATGATTTTCTTTACATGACATCCCTCTATGTTTCCTTACATTGGCAAGGGGTGTGACTATACTGTACTGAACACTTGTGTGTTCATGGGTGGTTTCACAAGTTATATGCACTCACACATACATTTTACACAGCTGCACTACCCTGGTTGACAAAAAACAGTTACTACATAATTTAAATTTAAAAAAAATAATTTTAACACTGCTTTCCCATATAAAAATAACTTGCCTATCTTGGTACTCAAACCATGAACATCTGCTTGTAAAGCTAAGACTCTAACCACTACACTATCTCAGCTTACGAACTTTACCTCTATATCTGCATTTATCTCCTATGGGATGTTTAAGTTATGGCAAGCGGAGGGCCATAACGCGCACACCTACTTAGCTACGCTTAAACATTCCTTAGCCTAAAAAATATCTAATATGATTATTATATTATTATGTTATATAGTGAGTATTGTGGTGTTCTGACAAGTGATTGAGGACTGCAGTCAGGAAATAATGGCATTCATTTGACTTTCAGGCTTCTAACCTTCAGAAATGTATGCTAATACATATCCTGTTTTCTATCCACTTTTCTAAGTGTGTGAGGGCAATATTTAAGTGGTGTCCCTATTTTTAGTGTTTTGTCCCCGCATTAGTTGTGCCTTTGTCTACATGGACTGCTGTCAGAAAATATTGGCATACATTTGCTTTCAGACTTCTATCCTTTGGAAATTCATGCTAATGCATGCCTGTTTTCTATCAACTTTCTAAGTTTGTGAGGGCAATATGTAAGATGCGTCCCTTTTCTGGGCTTTATCCCCCATTATTTGTGCCTTTGTGCACGTTTCCTGCTTTAGCAGGTTGTGAGGTGTTGTGCAACACTTTTACAATGCAGGGGGTGTGTCACAGAACCTGCCCCCCCCGCATTGCTTTCCTGCTGCTGTATGTATTTCAGTGTCTGTGGACATTGAAATGATCATTTATTACATTTTAGTGTCAATCATGAGCGGACAGGTGATCCGCTGTGACGATCCCTAACTGGGAAAAGCCAAAAGAAGAAGAAGAAGAGTGTCCGCGGACACTGAAATACTGGCATAATATTAAAGGCATTCTCTAATATTATGCCCGATCATATTAGAAAGTGCCGTATGGCACTTTCTGAATGCAGGGGGCATGTTTAATTTTCTTGCACGACTTGAACATGCCCCCCTGCACTCATTCACAGTTCATGTCTGTGTAGCTTAAACAGCAGTGTGCCTTCATGAATATGCAAGGCATGCTGCTGTGGCTACACGGACATGACCCACTCCATGCAGAAACAGCACTATTCCTGCATGGGGTTTATTGAATCCCAGGGATTACCTTGCCAACTTTCTGCAATGAAGCTAATGTTCATCTTTTGACCACTGTCGTATTCAAAAATTATTTTTTTGCAAAGATTCTTAATTTATCAGAAATAAAAGTTCTTTCACTCACCTGCAGGTTTTGCAATATCTCCTCTTTTGTGCAGATGTGGAAATGTGGGAAATAAATAAGCAAAATATGAGGAATTCAGGATTTTCTTTTTTGTTTTTGGAGCAGGGAGTCCCTGAATATATAATGAATACAATCCCTGAATATCCACTCAGGAGACTGAAACATTAATGTAGTGCATGAAAACCCTAGATTTAGTCCCCTCAGGTTCTTTGGACATGGCAAAGAACCCATACCCATCTCTCTCATGGTCTTCAGTGTGATCTTTCTGAGAAGTGACACATGACATGGCATGGCATAGGGTTTTCTCTGGATGTATCATCTTCTGAACAGTACTTGCAAATGGATCCACAAAGCAGCTACATTTCTTTTTAAGGCTTTGTAATGACCTTTTAATGGCTATCTGACCTAGCCCAATCTCAGTTTTCATGTCCCAAACCTGCTGTGAAATACCTTGCAGTGAATGGTGCCTAATATTTAAGGCCAAGTCACCCTGGACAGGTGTCATTTTGGTGGTCTGAGTGGGGGTTTACAGACAACTTCTTCACAAGTACTGTTCAAAATTGTGAATTAATGCCAGACATATTTCTCTTTTGCATTCTTTTTCTTCCCAATTCATGCTCAGCAAAATCCCAAGACTGACTTCCTCAATTCGCCATTTAACACTGCTTCAAGCTGTTTAGTGATCAGCAAGGGTGAAGTTTCACAAATCATTGTACCATCTTAATTATAACCAGACCAGTTCTATTTGTGCTTTTTATTTATAAAGGTAAGCAACTGGAGACTACTAAGGGGAATTCATACTTTAAAATACAAGTTGGTGTAGGAACTGATGAAAAGGCAAAAGAAGCTCTTACTGAAGGAAAAAAAAGGTAACTTATAGCTGCACCAAAGTGGAGTCAGTCAGAAGCAAGACCGTAAGGGTAGAAAAGTAAGACAACCATTGAAGTAGAGAAAGGAAAACTACTGGTACCTCTAACAGAAGAAAATTATTTTTATGAGTTTGGCAGAAGAAAATTATTTTTGTGAGTTATCTTTTATTGAGGATAAAATAATTGAAGGAGAAGAGCCTGCATCTGTTTTTATAAGGGATGAGGCCATGAACTCACTTCTGTCAGAAAACTGATGAAAATAATACTTTCCAGAAAAGCCATGCCAAGTTTAAGAAGGGTCAGTTGAAAGGGAATAAAGTAAGTAGAGCTAGAGAAAATATAGTGGACGTAGATGGGGGGGGGGGGGCAAAGGTTTTAAATAGCCTGACTTCATAGCCATGCTTTGAAGTAAAATATGACCTGCTGTACAGGGTATCCAAAGTAAAGAGCCAATTCTCATCTTTAGTTCCAAGGCCTCTTAGAACACTTCTAATGAAGTTATCACACATCCACATTTTGGGTGGTCACTTTGGAATGGATAAATCAAAAGCAAAGATTTGACCCAGATTTTACTGGCTTGGTATTGGTGTTATAAAGGACATAGAAAACTCTAGTGCTGCTTGGCCAGAATATCAGAGGACAGCTTCTAACTCAGGGATTACGAACCCTTTAATATCCTTACATGTCATGGAATTCCCATTTGAAATAATAACAGTGGACATTGTAGGCCAATTTTGTAAAATCAACTGCGGGTCATCAATATTTCCTGGTAATCACTGATTGTGCAACAAAATTTAATGAGGCAATACTCCATGAAGAGTTAGTGCAAAGTCCACAAGAACTAGTATTTTTTTTTTTTTTAAGATTTGGAATACCAGAAGAAATTCTTACACACTGAGGCACCCCATTTCCGTTCAGAGTAATGCATGAATGTTGTCATTTTTTTTAAGTGAAACAGCAAAGGTCATCTGCATGCCACATTCAGAAACAGGTAAGTTGAGTGTTTTAATAAAACTTTAAAGGCTGTAGACCTGAATGGGAGAAATTATGAACAAAGTCTTCAATATCTTCTCCTTGCTTTAAAGAAATTAACTCAAGCATCTTCTGGAGTCATACCATCTAAACTGCTGTTTAGCCTACATCCATCAGACTTTCTAGATATGACAAAAGAAACATGGGATGAGGAAGACAACTCCTTTAAAAGCATGATGGATCATTTTTACAGATTTGCAAGACAGCTTAGTAACTACAATACTTCCTTAAAAGAACATATAGAAAGAGCACAGGGTACACAAGAGACCATATAACAAAAAATGCTTATATGAGGGAAATCAAGCCAGCTGATTAAGGCCAGGATTTAGAGACTGGTCCTGCATAGGATGGTAAGGCTATAGCAAAAAAGTGTCTGTTAGTGAGCTTAAGGAAACCAGCGATTCATAGACACATTAATTGCAATGAGGAAAGACCTCATTATCACCTAATTTGCATTTCGCCTGAATCAATCAGCAATTACTGAAAGCCGTAACTTGTTCTTTTTTGCTGCCCTTACAATAATCACCACTAGTAGCCAATGCACCGTGTTAGCACAAGCGCACCCCTACACTACCTATCCCCTGATTAACCTAACCTTTACACACGCGCGTGCACACACACACACACACACACACACACACACACACACACACACACACACACACACACACACACACACACACACACACACACATTCACCTATACACCCTTATCATATCTATTCCCTGTGTAACACCACCTACTACGATCACCCATGCAGCAGACACACACACACACACACACACACACACACACACACACACACACACACACACACACACACAATCACATGACACTACTCATGTCTCTATTTACATTGACAAATGCAGTGACACACATATGCATACACATGCACACACATCCCCCAACACTACCTATATGTGCTGAACTCCCTAGCACTTATCTCTAATATGATCTTACCCATTGAAAATAAAGGGTGAATTCTAGCTTTTGGCTGAGTTAATTTCTACTACTGGAGCCAAGGATTTACTAGCTATGTGGTTCTATGAATTGCATGTTTGCATAATGCACTTACCACAGGCATTTCTGAGAGAAGAGCACATGCCCCCCCCCCCCCAGAATAGCTCATTATTTGTAGTACAACACAGAGACAGCCCTCAGTGGTGCTCTACCTCTTCGAGGTAAGTAGTGTGGTAGAGGTGTACAAGAATTGGAAACAGGTACGACCACTGATAAAAAGGTATTACCACTGGCAGTAGTAACCTTTCTGAATTCCAGCCAAAGTACTTGTGTTAGTACCCAGTATTGAAAACAAGATCCTTGCAAAGCGGCAATGATCTTTTGAAATTATAGGAAAAAAAGTAAATTAATAAGAGAGACAGTTGGGACAAAGGGACGCAGGACAGCTATAGCATACAAATGTTCTGAAGTGCTGGAGATAAGCAAAAATTTCTATAGTAAGTATGTTTTCAGAGGAAGTTAAAGCCCCTGCAGCATTCACAGCAGTCAGAATAGATGAGACATAATCAGTCTCAAAAACAAGAAGTAAAGGAGTTTGTACTCAGCAATAAAACCTGCTTTCAGAGTTACAAGGCAGATCAAGTTTAATCCAGCAGAACACAGATTCAATGACCTTTGAGAAAGTGAATTTTACACTATAGCAAATACCAGAATCCCAATACCAAGTGGTTAAGAAAGAGTAACAGAAATGTTCAAACTTGGTGTTGTAGAAGAATCCTAAAGTGGAATAGCACCATTTTAATGTCTCCCAGGATGATAGGTCTGTACATTTTTAAGTTTGATTCATGTCTTATGCCCTGAGTGAATAAACTGACTGAAAAATTGGGCTAGACACATTCCACTAGCTCTTGAAGTTAAGTAAAATGGCATTTTCCACACCAGAGTAACTTTTCCATTACAGAGTTCTGCATTTTTGTTTCCACAGAGTGCCTATAATACTCCAAAGGTTGATGGTTAAAATTCTTCGACCCCACACTAGATATTCTGTAGCCTACCTAGATGATGTAATAATGTTTTCTGAAGAGTGGAAAGCCATCTCCCTAAAGTTTAAGCCATTTTACAAATTTTCTGCATCATGCTGAAATAACTGCTGACCTAGCTATGTGCAAGTTATGCATGGCAGAAGCCCACAATGTGGGCTACGTAAAAGGCTAAGGGATAACGAAACCACAGGCTGTGAAAACTGAAGCAATACAAAACTGGCCCATCCTAACCACATCTAAAGAGGTTAAGGCTATATTATGTCCATGGCTGGCTATTATCATAAATGTATTCCTAATTTTGATTCCATTGCTTGTACACTAACTGCAGACTGACCTGACCAAGGGTTAAAGCTCCATTGAATGTCAAGTGGATAGTTTAGACAGACAGAACATTCAAACAATTAAAAGATTTGCTGTGTTCAGAACCATGCTATTCCTTCCTGAGATCATGACAAGCAATTTTAGGGGACACTGATACTATTCAGGTTGACATAGATGCAGTTTTGTCTTAGATTTTAGATGAGAATGATAATTTCTATCTGTTATATAAGTAGAAAACTCAGCAATCATAGCAGAAATTATTTGGCTGCAAAGAGAAAGCATTGTTATACAATGGGCCCTCACTATTCTATCATAGCATCATACATTGTTATACAATGGGCCCTCACTATTCTATCATAGCATCATACATTGTTATACAATGGGCCCTCACTATTCTATCATAGCATCATACATTGTTATACAATGGGCCCTCACTATTCTATCATAGCATCATACATTGTTATACAATGGGCCCTCACTATTCTATCATAGCATCATACATTGTTATACAATGGGCCCTCACTATTCTATCATAGCATCATACATTGTTATACAATGGGCCCTCACTATTCTATTATAGCATCATACATTGTTATACAGTAGGCCCTCACTATTCTATCATAGCATCATACATTGTTATACAATGGGCCCTCACTATTCTATCATAGCATCATACATTGTTATACAATGGGCCCTCACTATTCTATTATAGCATCATACATTGTTATACAGTAGGCCCTCACTATTCTATCATAGCATCATACATTGTTATGCAATGGGCCCTCACTATACTATCATAGCATCATACATTGTTATGCAATGGCCCTCACTATTATATCATAGCATCATACATTGTTATACAATGGGCCCTCACTATTCTATCACAGCATCATACATTGTTATACAACGGGCCCTCACTATTCTATCATAGCATCATACATTGTTATACAATGGGCCTTCACTATTCTATCATAGCATCATACATTGTTATACAATGGGCCCTCACTATTCTATCATAGCATCATGCATTGTTATACAATGGGCTCTCACTATTCTATCATAGCATCATACATTGTTATACAATGGGCCCTCACTATTCTATCATAGCATCATACATTGTTATACAATGGGCCCTCACTATTCTATCATAGCATCATACATTGTTATACAATGGGCCCTCACTATTCTATCATAGCATCATACATTGTTATACAATGGGCCCTCACTATTCTATCATAGCATCATACATTGTTATACAATGGGCCCTCACTATTCTATCATAGCATCATACATTGTTATACAATGGGCCCTCACTATTCTATTATAGCATCATACATTGTTATACAGTAGGCCCTCACTATTCTATCATAGCATCATACATTGTTATGCAATGGGCCCTCACTATACTATCATAGCATCATACATTGTTATGCAATGGCCCTCACTATTCTATCATAGCATCATACATTGTTATACAATGGGCCCTCACTGTTCTATCATAGCATCATACATTGTTATGCAATGGGCCCTCACTATTTTATCATAGCATAATACATTGTTATACAATGGGCCCTCACTATTCTATCATAGCATCATACATTGTTATGCAATGGACCCTCACTATTCTATCATAGCATCATACATTGTTATACAATGGGCCCTCACTATTCTATCATAGCATCATACATTGTTATACAGTGGGCCCTCACTATTCTATCATAGCATCATACATTGTTATACAATGGGCCCTCACTATTCTATCATAGCATCATACATTGTTATACAACGGGCCCTCACTATTCTATCATAGTATCATACATTGTTATACAATGGGTCCTCACTATTCTATCTTAGCATCATACATTGTTATACAATGGGCCCTCACTATTCTATCATAGCATCATACATTGTTATACAATGGGCCCTCACTATTCTATTATAGCATCATACATTGTTATACAGTAGGCCCTCACTATTCTATCATAGCATCATACATTGTTATACAATGGGCCCTCACTATTCTATCATAGCATCATACATTGTTATACAATGGGCCCTCACTATTCTATTATAGCATCATACATTGTTATACAGTAGGCCCTCACTATTCTATCATAGCATCATACATTGTTATGCAATGGGCCCTCACTATACTATCATAGCATCATACATTGTTATACAATGGGCCCTCACTATTCTATCATAGCATCATACATTGTTATACAACGGGCCCTCACTATTCTATCATAGTATCATACATTGTTATACAATGGGTCCTCACTATTCTATCTTAGCATCATACATTGTTATACAATGGGTTCTAACTATTCTATCATAGCATCATAGTCGAATATTAGGTTGTCACCTCACAGAGCCTTTTGAAGCCTAGCCATGCTTCCCAATAAAATTTGATAGGTATTAATTCCCAAAGTTTTTGTGTCAGATATCAATACTTGGGCATTGGTGACGAAGCATTTACAAGATTCTTCTCTTTCTAATGGAGGCATACATGCTGTATCAGGGGTGTATTTATGGTTCCCCATCCACACATCCATGTTTCACTTGAATAAGTGCAGGAATGATTTCTGTTTCACATGGATGGGCAGTTTCTTTCAGAGAAGGGGAGAGCCTTTGAAACACGTAAATGCTCCTCAAGCCTGTCCTATTTATGTAGACTATTACATTCCTAGCCACTCACCAGATAGTGACCAAATGTGAAAATCAAACCTTGCACCTTTTGCCTCCTGGGGGGTAAAAACCTTAGTCAATATGCCAGCCCCCAACCCCATAAGTTATATAGTACTATTTATTATGTAGGAAGTTTGTGTTGATCACTGGTCATGACCAC
Organism: Protopterus annectens; assembly: GCF_019279795.1. Taxonomy (NCBI): domain Eukaryota; kingdom Metazoa; phylum Chordata; order Ceratodontiformes; family Protopteridae; genus Protopterus; species Protopterus annectens. The sequence goes on along the minus strand of NC_056751.1, from coordinate 163,190,055 downwards.
TACAATGGCTCTACCATCAGGAGTATTGCAATGCAAAATTATCCAGAAGGGCCTTGAACCTCTATCCTTATAATTTTAAAATCATTCAAGGGAGGATGGCCTAATGGTTAAGGTGTTTGCCTTACACACACAAGGTACAGGGTTTGAGTCTCACAGGGGATAATTGGCTAGGCTTAAAATGGCTCGCAAGGCAGTCAGCCTAGTACTAATCTATGAATCTAATCTATGAATCTATGAATCTAAGTCACTTGCACTGTAATGTGGGTGGGCTGTTTGGGGCTTACATTTCATTTGGTACTGCTAAAACAAGTGGTGGTAGGGAGATTGGCATGTAACATAGTTAATGCTGACGCTGAAAGCGCATGGCCTTCTGTGGTGTTGTGCCTGTTATTTATACACTGGGTGGAACTGCCTTTGCAAGTGAGTATGTCACAGAAGGGGAAAAACACAGTTTCTGAGTCATTGTAAGACAGGCAGGCAAACAAGAGAGAGATGACCCTCCAAGACAAATAAGAAGCAAATACCTTTAGGAGTATATCATGACCACTGCCTCTTGAGGGAGCAAGATTCCTGACCTCTGTGTCTAGAGAGGGTTCTGAGGAGGAATTTCTAGCGGAGCTATGAAGGAATGATGGATTCAGTCTGAAGGTGTCCATAAAACCTGAAAAAGAGATAGGAGCTGCTGCCCTGCAAAGGAGAGTCTAACAGAGTTATTCCTGCTTCTGTGGTAAAGTAAGTTAGAGGGGAATAGTACTGCTATATGCAAGTGCAGTTAGTTTAGTTGGCCATCTTTAGGAAAAAACATGTGTAGTCAGCATGAATGACTACAGAAACCATGTTCTCAGAAAAAAGGCCAGACTGAGCTGAACTTTAGAAAGAATCTGTGTGCATTGTTGTAATTAGACTGAAGTTTGTAGATTTGCATTTATGCCCCTCCCTCCAGTTTTGCAAGAAGATAATTTTTTGGTTCATCCCTGGAAGTAAACCTCAACTTAAAATGGAAAGCATATTCCAAAAGTACAGCAAATTGCTAGAATTTATACATACAGAACATTGTACCGTCATCTTGCGTAAGGCTGCATTGTGTTCATAGGGTGTCCTACACACCCGGACATTTCTGCTGAAGGCTATCGGTAAATTCACTTATTTGCAATACATATATTGAAGATATGTCAGTTGCAGCTGATATGCATAAAATATGATAATCTACAGTTATGGATACATATTTCATGGGGCAGATAGACTGCAGGTGCTAAAGTTGTCCAGCAAAAAGGCCATAAGCCATAGCTTTCACTCATGGTTCTGTGCATGTGATTTGACAGGGATGAGAACAGACAACAAATGTGGGCATTGCCAGTCCTGTTGGTTAGGACCAGCATCTGTACAGACAAATGATGACTGGCACACCTAAACACCATACATAAGTTGACAAAAGCACACTCAGACAAACTGCAGCATTCCTGGCCAGGATACCTCTCTGTCCTACATTTCAGCACTAGGTGTGTGGCATCATGCCTTATACTGAAAGTTTATTTTACTAGGAACACTGCAGAAAATTCATTCAGGAAACTGACTTCATTATCACCTATACTATCAGATGAATGTCTAACAAAAATAGAGCAAACATCTTTAGATGTTTATGATAGTAAAACATATTATTAGTTTTAGGCTAGTAGCCATAGCTTTAGTTTCCATAAATCATTAGACAAAAATCTCAAAAGGTACAGTCAACTAATTGTATGACTGTTCACAAATCCACTTTTAACTTGTGATGTTTGTCTTTATATGTTTGGCTGTTATAACAGAGGCAGTTTATTGAGTAACAAACAGCAGAGGAAAAGTTAATCATTTCAAGGCAGATATTTTTTCAAGCAGTGTATTTCAAGTCTTTACATAATTTATAGATCAAATTTCACATTGTTCCATGTGTTCCTTTGGTGTACATCACTCACAGAGACTGGTATTGCACTTAGTGTGGTTCACAGACCAGAAGCACATTCTTCCTTTATGAATTGTACTCCTGTATATAGTGCATGGTGCACTCATTGTGTGCAACACTTGTAAAACAATATGCATCATGTATGTAAATATGTCAAGGCAGGAATAGACAGCACCTCAGACTCTTCAGCTCTTTAGCACTTTATTAAAATAACAAAAATAAAACCAATAGTATTACCAACAAGTGAAGTAAAGCGCTTTTCGTCTAGTGAAATAACTAGACTTATTCAGACAACTAACAGCAGATGCAAAGTTGCTTAAGTACACTTCCCCTTTCATTCTTAATGAATATCAATTAGTCTTAGTAAATGGCTATAAATTTATGAAAATACATCAGCTTAACAGTCAATACTGCTTACAGCCTTAGTGCAATAGATGTATAACATACAAATATAGTACTATGAAAACATTTTTTAAAAAATACATAATAATGAAATTGATTGACACAAGACTCTATTCTTTACAAATAAGTAAAACTCAGCTTTTACATTCACCCTATAAATTGTTTAACACACTAACCTATAGTAATCATTAAACGTGAATATTATGAACTACCTATTCAAGTTTTTAAGTTTTAAAAGGCATTGTATCAAACAGCAATCATTAATGCCAGGGTAGTGGCAAGCATCCAACCGGATCTGCCACATTAATTCCCTTTTCTCTAACAATAGGGATCTTGGTCCACCCCTTAAAACTTTTGGAATATGGTCAATAACTCTAAAGGTGAAACTATGGATGAGGTTCCCTTTAATGTGACTAGCTAGGGCATTTTCAGTTTTTTCTTTCCTAATATAATAAAGATGCTCATATATCCGCTCTCGTAGTCTACGGTCAGTTTTCCCGATATGAAAAGCGGGACATAATTGACATTGAGCTAAATATATAACATAGGTAGAATTACAATTGAATCTACCTGAGGTGATGCTATAACGATGATCCCCAATGGAAAATGTGTACCCTATATCCATGAATTTGCAGTAATTGCAAGATTCACACTTAGTCATACCTGGGTTCCTTGTAGCTCTAATATTACTTTCTTCCAAAAGATTTTTCAGGTTCTTACCCTTCTTAAAAATGAAAGAGGGTTATAGCCCTAGTAGTGTACGCAGTTCAAGATTGTTACTTAACAGATTCCAGTTTTTCTTCATTATAGTAATAATCTGTCCACTTTCTGGACTAAATGTTAGAATAAAAGAAACCAGAGACTTGTTTGTAACATGATTGATGTCAGTATTATTATAATATGGAAGGGCTTTCCCCTGCAATAATTGGGTATAGACCCCTTTAGACCTCTTCTGTGTGATCTCTGTCACAATTTTATCAGTGAGGTCTCTCGGGTACCCCATAGAAAGGAACATATCAGCTATTTTGTCACATTCCTTTAAAAATTCAGCATCAATTGTGACCATCCTCGCAGCCCGAACCAACTGGCCTTTAATTACTGATTTTTTATGGTGAAAGGTGTGTGAGCTACTAAAATGTAAATATGTGTTTGAGAAGGTATCCTTCCTATAAATTCTAACAACTAATCTCTTGTGAGTTTGGTCTTTAAAAAGTTCAATATCCAGATAGGTTATTGTTTCTTTATGGAAAGTATAAGTGAATTTCAAAAACTCAGTTGTTCATGTAAATACTCAATGAACTGCGTAATCCAAACTGCCCTTGTGGATGACAAAAATGTTATCCAAAAAGCGTGTGTAGAAAAATAACCTATTTAAGGTGTCTTTGTGAGAAAATATACTCCCTTTCCCAATAGGCCATGACTGTGTTGGCAAAGCTGGCCCCACATGGGGAGACCATTGCCACCCCAATTTTCTGCAAATAAAGTTGGTTGTCAAACAGAAAATAATTGTTTGTTAGTACAATGTCCAACAAGATACTGACTAATTTGGACTCTGATACATGGGCCCCTTTGGCACTAAGGAACCGAAGAACATATTTGATGCCTACCTCTTGAGGGATTGATGTATAGAGATCTCTAACGTCTATTGTTAGAAAGTTGAATTCTTCTTGATAAGGAAGTTCATTTAATTTCAAAAGAAAAGACCAGGAATCTTTACAAATTTGTTCTTCGTCACTTAAGTGTTTTTTCAAAATATTGTCCACTACCTTAGCTAAAGGGTAGATTATGCTTTGACGGGCATCAACTAATGGCCTCATGGATCTGTTAACAATGTATGCAATTTATGAATTTTGGGTACACTGAACAAAAACGGTGTCCTAGGAGCTAGCATAGTTAGATAATTCAACAAAGGCATATCTATAAGCTGTTCAATGACTAAGTCATTCAGATATTCCTTAATTTTCCTGTAGGCTACATTGAATTTGTTCAAGCTAACAGGGATGTAAGTGTCTGTGTCCAAAAGATTAATCGTCTTTTGGCTATATCAATCCTTCCCCATAATTACTAATCCTCCCCCTTTGTCAGGTTTTAAGGTTCTAACTGGTAGTTGACAAAAATCCTTAAAGGCTGCCCAGTCATCCCACCCTACATTCCTTGTGAAGTACAGTTTTTCTGTTAATAAATTCCTAAAATCAATTTCACATATTTTCTCGAATGTTGCTATAAGTTGGTGGTTTAATGGGTTGAAAGTGCTAGGAATATAATACTCAGATGTAATTTTTTGTTCAGCTTTGAAAAGTACCTGTAAATTAAGTTTTCTAATGTACTGCTTAAATCCATGATTGTTTGTACCATGTTAACTGGTTTAGTATGCACAAATGATAAACCCTTCGCTAGTAGTTCTACTATATTAGGTTTAATTTGGAATGCAGCAAAGTTATATATGCTAAAAATCCCCTCTTTTGTTAGTGATGATTGTAAGCGGTGGGGGGGGGGGGCTATTTGTCTATGAGCATCAACATTAAGTTCCACTTCCACATATGTATCTGTCTCCATAGTTCTCTTTTGACAGTTCATATCTGTTAACACATTAGGAACTACTAATTCAGACCCTGTAGTTTCATTGTTCAAAAAACTAGAAGTCAAACCCAACACTTCTAAGTGAATTCTAATATTAGGCTGCGGCAAGATAGTCAAACTAGAATCAATCAAATGCTCTAAATTACTGTTATTAAAATCATTAGAAACAAGCCCATCAGCGTTTACAAATCTGGATACATCCTGTGTTTTAGCTTCAGTAGTAGTGTTCAAATTAGTAGAAGGTACAACACTATTATTACTGTCACCATCAATTTCTTTCAGCATGTTAACAGATGTGAATAACTTACTACTAGACCCAACACCATTAATAACATCAGTTATCTGACTATGTTTAGCTAGTTTACCACTAGGTACCATGCTGTTAGTAACATTAGGTGATTGCACAGTTGAAGTATCAAACATGTCCCTAGAATATTGAGTTAAAAATTCAGTGCCAGAAATATCCATAATTACTGGAGTCTCACTATGCAATGTGTTAGGCTCACCAACTTCAAGCGATTCACACAACATGCTATTGGGAGCATTTAAAGGTAAAAGTAATGTTCCAGTCTTTTGTTCAACTAATTTAGTATGAAGAGAAGCCGTGTCATTACTAAAACAATTTGCACTCGTTTCAGTTCTGAACAGTGGGTAAACATGATGAAATGGAATGCTAGTCGCTGAAGTGAAAGGCGAGAAACCAAAAAAAAAGTAACAAAACTTGAGTAAGTTGCAGTTACAGTACCTGAAATATTAACACTAGCATCTGATATGCTCAAACACATAGAGGTGATTACCTGTTCCTCCTGTTGCTGTAGCCTTTCCTCTGTTGTGAATTTTTTTATTTTCCGAACCTCGTCCCCCATCATTTGCTGTTGGCTGGTACCTTCTGGTAAAAAATCCTGCTCGTCATGGTATGATTCCATTACAGTGAAGTCATCTAGTTGGTCTAAATTATTACCCTGCTACCTATTGCACTAAGGCTGTAAGCAGTATTGACTGTTAAGCTAATGTATTTTCACAAATTTAGAGCCATTTACTAAGACTAATTAATATTCATTAAGCAATTAAGTTAACAGGAGAATGAAGGGGGAAGTGTACTTAAGCAACTTTGCATCTGCTGTTAGTTGTTATTTACTAGATGAAAAGTGCTTAACTTCACTTGTTGGTATTACTACTGGTTTTATTTTTATTTTAATAAAGAGCTGAAGAGTCTGAGATGCTGTCTATTCCTGCCTTGACTTGTTTTGTTGCAGTTTGTGATGCCGTTTGTGTTCATGTTTGTAAATATGGTAGAATGTTTATACTGTAAATGGAGCATGCAGATTGCATTCCAAAACTAGTCAAAGGATGATTTTGTTATGTACCGTTCTTACGTCAGAAAATTCAGTAACAGCTTTGTAGTGCATAGAGCACATTAATTATGCTCTGATATTCAGAAAAAGACAACTCAGTTAAGCGCTCCTATAATGCAAGACCCAAACTTAACAAATGTTAAGTAAAGCCTGCTGAAATTGTTAAGGTCGGGTCTTGTGCTAGGTAGAAAGTAAGCTATGTTGCTTTCAAAAATGTGTATGGCATTATTGTTAAACAATTGACTTAGTGGATTAATTGTCACTTAGGGCGGGTTTTTAGATTAATTGTGATATATAAGTCCAACAATTTTATTGTATGATGTTCTGATGAAGACAGAGTTAGTACTGTAGAAAGCGCTTAACTATTTTTATTTTTAATAAATCAAGTGTTTCCAGCACAGTATCCTGTTTCCTGGCGTTCATTGTCACTGTTTGGTGATTTTTTACTTCATTCTTGTGCTAGGTAGTCAAATCTTCTAGTACTGTCTAGCAAAGATAAGTGCAGAATAAAGAACAGATTTGTTTCTGCCTGCTATCAGTACCAGTAACTTGCCTTGACTTCCTGGTATAACCTAAGAAAGTAGCTAGAATAACAGGATGTATGTTCAACTGGATTTTCTAAAGTCTACAAAATCTAAAACTCAGATGTATATCATTATTTACTGACTTCAATCATCAGTGGTTTGTCCGAAGGCCAAATATTTTATGAGGAACAGACTAAATGTATGAGGCAAAAATCTGGACATTTGAGAGGTGTGATAAGGTGAGTGCAAACATAAAGACACCGTGTTACACTGTCTTTCTGACATAGGTTGCTAAGTGCTTTATGGCTTTGAAAGCCATTCAAATTCTTTCTGTCTTTTTTTTTTTTTTTTTTTTGTAATCAGTAGTACATGGAGCAAGTAAGGCTCCATACACTACAAAGAATTATAATCAAATCCCCAATCATAACCTTTAATTATGTGTTCTTGACATAGATGCCAAGATTCATCTTGAGAGCAATTGCTTGATATCAATGTCTCGAACACATAGTAAGCAGTTTATAATCAGCGACCCACTCATAATCCTAAGTTATGTACCTTTGACAGCTGTTATGATCAAGTCTCGGTCTGTAGCACACATGATAAACAACACAGAACAGCGCCAGAAGCGTTTGGCAAGATTAAAAGCTTTAACATACTTCATGCTGCTCCCCCCCAAAAAATAAAAAAAAATATCATGAAGTGTCTAATAACTTGATCATTATTCAATGATCAGTAGTACAATTCACTTCTGCCTGCTGTCTTTGTGACAGTACTAAGTTGCTAACAGCTTTCACATCTGTAAAACATTTCACTCTTCTACACGTTTCTTTGTAAAGTGTAGTATATCAGGGCAGCTGAAGCTCTGTGTGCTGCAAAATATTAGGACTGGGTCTTCAGCCATAACTATGTGTTGATATGCTCTCAAAATGGATTCAAGCAAGTCATTCTGAAAGCTTTTTCTTTTTTTTTTTTGAGGAGGTTCCATCCTCCCCTTCCTTTATACCTCCCAAAATTCTGCCCCAGTGCACCCATCCATAATCGGGTCAGCCCCTTCTTTCATCGCCTAGACTAATACTGATTTCGAGCTGGGGCTTGCATGGAATGTAAGGGCATCCTGGGGGGGGGGGGTCCTTGCTGGAAACTGTTTCTGCAAGGGGGATGAATTTTTACATTATTACACCCCCCCCTTTCCTACACTCATCGCATAACTGTCTAATGGCTATTCCCCTCATTATGAACCCTACTTCCCCCTCAGGGAGTGCCGAGATGAACATCCCTCTCCCAAATAGCTGCCCCCATCCTTCTCTACAAGTGCCTCAAACCTCCTTGTTGCTAATTAAACCAGGGTTATCTGGGTTTCATCCCATTCTGCCATGCTACTGGGTTCTCAGAATTTTTTATTGAATCTGTTTCTTGAACGCATTAACAAACTGGCTATGATCAGTTACCCGGTCAGAATCCTCTGTATCAAAACCAATCCTGCAACATTTTTTGACAATATATTTTTGTGACATGTTCAAAATGAGCAGCAAGACTATCAAATGCTTTTTAAAACTCATTTATATAAAATTCAAAAGGTGTTAACAAATCCTGAGATTGCTACACATGGGAATATATGCTATTACATTGTTAAATTACTGATGGAAGAACTTCGAAAGGGTTAGAGGCCTGCAAGAAAAAAACAGATGAATGAATTCCTGAACATAAGCCTTTAAAGGGATCAAAAAGCATAACTTAAAATGCAGTGCATTACTTTTCTGTATAGATGCATAACTTCATTAGAATATGAAAGTAGTGGAGGTGGGAATGTGTGGGTGGACTGCCTTTCTTCACAAACACGTTTAATTTTTGTGATAACAGTTTTGGTCTTTTGATCCTTTTCATGTTTTGTATACAGTGATTCATTCCTTAGTCTGATTTCTGATGATCTCCTAAATAGGAAGCTTTCAGAAATTGTCAGTGAATTTGAAATTATTTCAAAATGCACATGCACACACACACGCACACACACACACACACACACACACACACACACACACACACACACACACACACACACACACACACACACACATAACACAATTTGTGTTTTGTTTCCAATACTGTTCTTAAATCACCTTGATCTTCTGTACTGCATGCAGAATGAACTCATTAAGTTAAATACAATGCAATGCTTGCATGGGAATGAAATGCCACAATGTAATGCAGTGTTTAATATTAGAATATTCTGAAGTGCATTTTTATAACCTTTTCAATTACTTTACAGCTAAGGAAGATACAATATATGAACTAAAGTTTTACTGTAGCACTCTGATGCTGTTTCCTCCAAAATCAATACCACTTTCCTACTGTAATGTCTGCAGAAACAGATTGCATCCAAGTGTGTCATTCTGAAACATTTTTGTTATACACACAGAAGTATTTTTTTACTGACTAGACACATTTGGACATCCTTGGTGTTAGTAATTATTTCAGAACCATATTGGCAGAAGCATGTTTTGGCCATGGTGATGTAGTGGTTAGCATTGTCATTTCACAGCAAGAGGTTTTCCGGTTTAATTCTTGGCTGGAGCACCATCTGAGGAGAGTCTGCATGTCTTCCCTGCAGTCGTGTGAGTTTTAAAGACATGCAGGTAGGTGAGTGTGAATATGCCTTCTATGAAGGTTGGGGGCTGGGCTGGCAATTAAACATGGGTGGCCACAGTGGTGCAGTGGTTAGCATTGTCACCTCACAGCAAGAGGTTCCCTGGTTCGATCCTTGGCTGGGGTGCTTTCTGTGTGGAGTCTGCATGTCCTCCCTGTGGTCGCATGGGTTTCCTCTGGGTGCTCCGGTTTCATCCCAAAGACATGTTGTAGGTGGAGGGGGCACTCTAAATTGGCCCTTGGTGTGAGTGCGTGTATGTGTGTGCCTTCTGTGGAAGGTTGGGTGCTGGGCTGGCAACTCGACACCGTAAAACTCCACTGCCAATCATAAGCAGACAGGTGATCTGCTGTGGCAACCCCTAACTGGGAAAAGAAGAAGAAGAAAAACTTCACTGCCAATCAAATCAATCTGCAGACTGGTGATCCGCTGTGGTGACCCCTAACTGGGAAAAGCCGAAATACATTGGTATTGGCAGAAGCATGTTTTGTGCAGGGGTCACTGAAATATCAGATGATAATGAACTTCAGACACTTGAGCATTTATCTTGAGGTGTAAGATCTGTTACACATTGCTGCATGAGTGTCCTTGCCATACCTCCACGATCCCTCCAATATTTTTCCTTCCAGTCATTATGTCTGATGGCAAGGCACATGAGATTTAAGTATCCTTACTGGTAAGGAGAGCCATCCTGTAGTCTTAGTTTTCTGTATACATAATGTGTGAGAAAACCACTTAACTAGTACGGTGATTTGGTGTTGACTCTGTAAAGATGCCTGTAGTCTGCTTCTGTGTTATTGCTGTAACTGTAGCTGAAACATGCACCTATTGCACAGTAATACAGATTCTAAGTTTCAATTTTGCATAACTTTTGAGTAACACAGTAGCAAGATACTAACTATACTCACCATGAAAGGAATAAAATCCTAGCATTCCATTTTCTAACTTTTTGTCAGCATTGTTGCTCTAACCTATGATAGCCTTACAGTGCTCATTTTTTTTCATTATTTTAGTATGGAAGTTACTCAGAATGATAACATGGTCATACTATGATAAATAATGTAACAGAAATTGCATGCCTTGGCCCAGTGAGGATTAGGTATACATATGCAGACATAACGTAATCCTACCGATGACAATGATACATAATGAAGCTGTGCATTCACAAAAAATGGCAGTTACCATGCAAGCATGTAGACTGCACTATGATAGGTCATGTAGCTTGGGACCATCAGCATCAGGTGACACATTCTAAGCAATGTGTATCAATGTGCACAACAAAGTGCCACATATGTGATACTTGGGCACTGCTGAGAGCCCACACTAGGTCTGCATAGCAAAGAGATAATGATTTATTTTATAAATGGAATGGGAAAGGGTGATAGAACAGTTAGAAAGGAGAAAATCAAGCAGATGAATACATAGCAGAATAATTGGAAGGAACAAGTGACATAGGGTGGGGGAAGGAGGGTATTTTTTGAGGCAGAGGTGCTCCTTTTTTAGATAACAAAGGCAGAGGTGGAGAGAAGCAGGGGAATAATGTGGGAAGGAAGCAGTGTATAGGCATGAGTGTAGGGGTGGACCTACAAACATCTAACAGCCAAAACAAGTCAGATGTTGATAAAAAAATGTGGGGGAGCTAACAATAGAGAGATCTAGAGAGACAGAGGATGGATAAATGGTGTTGAGAAGGACTGGACAACAAGCAGTGGAAAATGAGTGACTCACAAGGAAGGAGAACATCATGATGGGTGAATAGGGTAGGATAAGGACTGTCTGCCAAATCATTCCAGCGAGGAACTACCCAGAAGTCAGTCATTTCTGTGGCTGTTATCATGGGCTGGTTCCACCTTGATAGTCCAGTGGGTAGGACTAAGCAGCTATGTGACTCTACAATTCAAACAAAGATATGAGCCACATTGCCAATACAGATACTGAGACACCAGTCCTTCTCATTTATTACCAGCTGCCACACCTCCAACGTGGTGACCCAGTTGGAATCCTTTGTGCCACTCCCTGATATGGAGCATATTACAATCACTGTAGAAGCAGCAAAAAAGACTATCAACTGGCCACCCAGGTCACCTCCTACATAATGACCTTTGTTATCCTATAGATAGTCTGGTTTGGTGACCACTGGAACCCCAGCAGTTGGTGTGGAGCTGAATCAGGGTGGTGTAACAGCTGCTGTCACACCACTTCCTTCTCCATGACTGACTCTGTAGAAAAATTAACAGAAATGCAGAGAAACAAAACAAGAAAGGAACATAATGATGGAGCGAAAGAAAGCAGAACAAAAACAACAATGGTCTGTATGATGTGGCCCACATATATGACAGGCCCTGGAAGGAGAAGAAAGCAGTCAGCAGAGCAGTGTTTATGTAAATGGCTGGAAAATGCATATGTTACATTAGGGATAACATAGGGGGAAATGACTGTCTGTGTCCCTCTCACTGTTGTGTAGATAACTAGCATGTGTTTTTGATAGTAACCAGTTTATGTGCAATGGACAGCAAAGAGAAATAATACAACTGACCAAATAAAATGTTTAGTCCAGCACAAAGCAAGCATATGTAGAGTTTATTTATTTATTTATTTATTTATTTCAGTATGATTATTTATTTCAGTTTGATTACCGGGGAGGTCCACTGGGCTTGGGGGCCCGTTTTCAGTGGAGGCCCGGGGAGAAAAGCTCCAGCAGGAAACAGCAGTTTAATTGCATAAAAAATTTAGAGACAGTTGTATTACAAATAACAGTTAGCAATAAAATAATAAAATGTAACAATTTCAATTGTTCAGGAGGAAATACTGGCTTATGGCATGTATTTGTCATGCACACTGTAGCAAATGCAGGGCAGTGTGGAATAGGATGGCACAGCACCACAAATAAGAGGTGTAGAAACTAAAGCTGTGAATGGGCAATGGACAGCTTATTATTGCTATAAAAATAACAATACAAATATACAATGGATGAATTATTGCTGTGAGTGTCCATATGGAAAATACACTTCAGTACTACGCAACTTCATTACAGTCATTTGGATTGCACTATTTCAGGAACAACTGGCACAATGAAGGACAGTGGTGCAAGTATACATTACATTATGAAGAGGCAGTACGTCAAGGGCAATGAGCACCTATGATGCACTGAACAATAAAATGCTGAATTATAACAAAGAAGAAAAAGCAGCCTAACTGCAGTGGTATACACAGGGACAGTACAGTCGACATGCAGATGGTTATGCCATGAATAACGTGTTTATGTAAAGGTAGTAGTACAAATACAAATATTTAAAAAAAACATATAGCAATCATAAAAGCAGTGCAGAGGAAGAAGAATGCAAGTGCTAGCTTTTAAACATCAGTGACTACTGGATATTTCTGTGCTAAGCTGCTGAAGGTTAGATACAGGCCTGTCAGCAATACAATGCACTTACATGACACCTGGAAAGTCTGATTTTGTTTAATCTTATGTGCTGAAAAAAACACATTAATGAGCACAGCATAATCATGGACATCAGAAGCAGCCTACACATTAAGGCTACCTGTAACATGACTCTTCAGGAAATAAACTTTACTGTAATAGTCGGGTTGTTTAACCCTAACCTTGTCTTCTCTTTAGCAGAGACGATCTGTGTGGTGCCTCCTTAGATCACTGCATTTCTGCCGGCTCTGGTAAGCAGAGCAGGTGATGTCCATGGCATCAATTACTGCCATGGCAAGTGATTGTCAGGCACCAACCTTATACAGTGGAACCTCATGGTTGTCCCCCCATCAGGTGCTCCCTATACTGTGTGTATCACAAGTAGAGAAAGACTTTAGCCTCACTGTTACACCCCATAACATCTCTGCCACACTCAGATCCTACAAAGGTTATGTCTACTCTCATGCTCAAGCCTAGGAGTAAAAATGACAGCTGGGGCTTGATGCCACATGCCACAGACACCATGTGACAAGCATTGGTGGGCAGTACAGCGGGATGCCCATGTATGGAAGCATGATGAACATAACCAGTAGCATGGATCAGGGTAACAACTGTATGGCCATGTCCCACAGAAGCACACACCTTATATGACCTACATGTTTGAGCATGACCACCATGACAGCTGGATAGTGGAATAGATATAAACATTACTGCTCTGCACATATGTGATAGCAGGACCTAGATACAAAGCTGCACACACTGTAAATGGTCACACTGCATGTGTACAAGGCAGACCACACCTTATAGCATGGAATCAGACTGATAACAAATTGTTTTATTAGAGTGGTTCAGAAAACATTTCACTTATATTGCATAATTAGTATAATCACTGCTCTAAAAGCCCCATTAATAGTATGATGAACACAATAGGTGGTATAGTGCAAGAGACTGAGGGCTCCAAATTGAGAGATGATGAAATCAGCAAGAAAAGGAGAGTAGTATTGCTAGAACTGAATTCATCTTCAAGTCTTGGTGAGTACCTTTATGTGGTGAACGTGTTTTCACAAAATCTCACCAAGATGATAAAGATATGTAGATATAACTTACATCATAGATATATGTAGATTAAAAAATAAAAAGAGAGCTGGGTGCACAAGTCCCAGAATAAAATTGCCAAATCCTTATATGTGCACTGGTGCCAGGGCTGGAAAAATGGCAGTACAGAATCTTCAAGGCATGGAAACATTCCTACAATGGAGTTAAGCCAGGTTCAGGGGGAGGATGCCCCCACTCCCCCAAATTTATAGAAGAAAGTAGTGGTGCATAAAGACCACAAAAACTGTCAGGCCAAAAAATAAGCATAAGAATGACACAGTGGACTACTGAGGATAAGGAAGACATTATGTATTGTTATTATTGTGGAAGAAGGCCAGCATTTCCAGACAGAAAATATTCAGAAAGAGTAAGTGATAAATCAGAAGAAAAAAAAAAAACTGTTAAAAGCTTAAAATGCAAATGTGTGTTCATTAATAGAACTGAGCCAAAAAAAAAATACACAAATGAAGAAACATTGGGCCGCATGGAAAAAAAAAGCAACAAAGGAAGTGCAAAAAATATATACAACAACAACCAGAGATTTTTGAAAGGTATAAAAAAGAAATATAGTCTTAGGAAGGAAAAATAGATCTGATACAGTGCAATATTTAGGCAAAGGAAAAAGCCAAGCTAGTCAATACAAAAAAGCAGTTCCAAAGATATTTGAATAGAAATACAGGCAAAGACACTCAGATATGGAAAATTGCACGATTCAAAAAATAAGAAAACAAAGGGGGAACATAGAATAGAGGACTATTAAGATAGAAGTTAAACATAAACTGAAGTTGTGAGATACCTGCAAAGTGAAGGATTTAGTGTAGAAAATCTAATATAGGTAATGGCACAGCATGATAGAGCAATGAGTCTGCAAGTAAAGGAGAAACAGGTGGCATATGAGTGAGCTGAAGAAGAAATATGGAAATGGGAAAGAAAAAGAGATTTGATATGGTGCAATATTTATGGGAAGGAGAAAGCAAAACTAAAAAGCAGCACCAAAGATATTTGAAGAGAAATACAGGCAAAAAAACACAGATGTGGAAAATTTTACAATACAAAAAAAAAGAAAGAAAACAAAGGGGAAAAGTAGAAAAGAGGATTACTAATAGAGAAGTTAAAGAAATAGAAACTGAAGTTATAATTACCTGCGAAGTGAGAGATTTAGTTCAGAAAATGCAACACAGGTAATACCACAGCATGGTAGAAAAATGAGACCCCAAACTAAGCAGAAACAGGTGAAATAGGAGGCCATTTGATGACTTACCACATGATGATACTATGGAGCCTTTAGTAGGAAACCGCTGCAAAAGTTCAGTTGGAGTAGCACAGCAAGGGAAGGAGCAGGAAACGGTGACAACTCTGATGCAGGACATTTTGTGGAGTGATGGGCCTTCCCATATGAAGGAACAGCAGATGACACAGGATGCAGCTAATAAGGATATTTATAGGGAGATGTTCTGGAACATTCTGTAGAATGCCTATCGGAAACACAAAGCAAATATGTGCTGTCAGTTTAGAACAAAATGCTTTAGGAAACAGTTGCTTGATTTAATAGAGATGGATAGACATATAAAGATCAATAAAAAATTAAATTACATAAAGTAAATAAGACACAAAATGTTAGAAGTTTGGAAAAACAGATGACAGAGTAAACAAAACTATTAACAAAAAGTCACATGATATAATATAAGTAAATAGACTATATTACTGTGCAGCTAAATTAGTAACAGGTAAAGTCTTACCACAAAAACACAGGGCAGTAAAGGAAAGGAAGGGGAGAAATCAAATGCCATCATGGAAGTATTGAATAGAGAAAACTATAAAGCAATTAAGACAAGAAGTGCCACTGTTAGAAGAGTATAGAAGAAGGAACAGATCAAGAAAAGTACTTAGAAAGACATGATAAAAGCAACGTGCAGTATCAAAACAGACCAGGATTTATCATACACTATTACAAATAATAAATGAAAGATATCAGCATAGACAGAAAAAACTTAGAGGATATGAAGAAAAATATAAAGGAAAAGTACAAATAAGCAATTCATTAATATCTTAACAGGTTTTATAGAGAAGTAAGAAACAAAGCAAAAGGAACAGAAACACCACCAAAAAAGAAGAAATAGACACATTTTAGAAAAAAAAATACGAAGACCCTGTGGAACATAATAAAGATGTTGAATGGATAGAAGAATTAAAAGAAACAGTAAGGAGTTCAAATGTACAGGATATGAAATGGGTTGAAGTTAACTGCCAGAGAAATTGAAACACAGTTGAGAAAAGCTAACTAAAAAAATGCAGATCTAAGTGCAGTACCTAACTTCTGGCTAACTAACATCTTTACACAAAGATATAACCATGAGGAAAAATTACTTATATGTGCATCCCAAAGAGACTCCAACCTGGTTAACAGCAGGAAAAACAATACTCCTCCTTAACAGTGAACCTGTAAGCCATCCTAAAAACTATAGACCAATAACTTGCCCTCTGATGATGAAAAAACGATATACTGGAATTGATGCAGACTGAGTTTATAGTCATTTAGAAAAAAAAACCCTCAATTATGGCAATTGAACAAAAGGCTAACAAAAGAAAGTGATATGGAACAAAGGATCCTTTGTCGCCAAATAAAGCCATACTAAAGAATTGTAAAAAGGGGATGAAACTAAGCATGGCATAGTTAGATTACAAAAAGGCATTTAACAGCATTTCACATTCATGGATAATTCAATGTACTTCCTACATTGATCAATTGCACTACAGTGACCATGAAACAGTGGCCACAACAAAGGAGAAATTATCATTCCAGGGATAAAAATCCAAAGGGGGATATTCCAGGGTGATTCTTTGTCACTACTGTTGTTTTGTCTTGCTATTAATATATTGAGTTGTTTACTTAACAGAATATTTCATTTCTGCAGATTGGTTCCCAGAAAACAACCTTGCATAAAGATTTCTTATTTACTTCTTGTGGATGACTTAAAACTATATAAAACTATATATAATATTAAAACTATATTAAACACATAAACAAAGATAAAAAGGACTTCTATAAAAAAATTCTGGAACTCTATTAACCAAATATTATATTCCGGTAATCTTAGCTCCCCCAATTCATGCCCAGGCAAGACATCTGAAGAAACTGCCACTGTCTTCAATACCTATTCTATTGATTCAATATCTAAGCTACTGAACCCTAACCCAAACTCTTCTACTACTAACATCTCCAACTTTTCTGAACCTACTCCTAATATTATCTCCTCAAATACCTTCTCCCTCAAACCTGTACCTACTAGCTACACCAAAACTGTACTCTCTAAATTAAAACCATGTTCAGCATCAGCTGACAATAGTCCTTCCACTTTTCTTCTACTAGCAGCTGACTCTTTTGCTCTCCCTGTATCTATCCTAATTAGTCACTCTATCTCTGAATCTAAAGTCCCTTCCATCTGGAAACAATGCTACACTCTACCTATACACAAAGGAGGCAACTCCTCTGGTATCTCCAACTTTAGACCTATCGCTATCCTCTCCCCTCTCTCTAAAGTACTAGAAAAATGTATTCATAAACAAGTTATGCAGTATCTGATACAAGAAAATCTGCTTACACCCACTCAACATGGCTTCAGACCCAAACATAGCACCACTGCAGCTCTATTATCCTTCCTCAACACTGTCTCTATAGCCATGGATGACCATAAACTTATTTCTTTCCTATTCTAGACCTTTCAAAAGCTTTCAGCACTGTCTTTCACTCTCTTCTGCTGCACAAACTGCATAACCTCAACTTCTCTTCTGATACCTTTGCATGGCTCTCCAACTACCTCACTGATAGATCTCAATTAGTGAGATGGCACTCTGCACTCGCCCCTCCTCTCCCTGTAAAAATGGGTGCACCCCAAGGGTCTATCCTAGGGCCTTTACTTTTTAATATCTTTACTAATCAGCTCTATACCGCCTGTCCTCAGTCATCTTTAGTACAATACGCTGATGACTCTACAGTCATCACCACAGCCAACTCTCCCTCTAAGCTCTTCTCAGCTACTCAGGCATCTTTTAACTTAGTTGAAACATGGCTCTCCAACAACCAGCTCATCTTTAACCCTAAAAAAAACAAAGCTGTTGCTCTTCCTACCTAAAAAGTTTAACAATATTAAACCCTCCTTCTCCATGCAGTCCCTTAATAATACTCCCATTCAGGTAGAATCCAGCACTAAGCTCTTAGGCGTAACCATCAGTGATCAGCTTAAATTTGACTTGTGTGTTAATAACTGTATCAAAAGACTCATTCAAAACTAGGGCTCCTTTACTGTAACAAGAAATTCCTTACCTCTGAAGTCAAGATTACTCTCTCTCTTATCTACCTTCTACCCAGTCTAATGTACAACTCTCAAATTCTCACAAATCTTAACTCAGCACTCCTGACCAAACTCGAATCTACCTACAATGAGGTAGCTAGATTTGTTGCCCAACAAACCTACAAATCCCATCACTATCTTTCTCTAAAACACCTAAACTGGCTTGAATTACCCCACCAGCTTCTTCTCTCTCATCTCCAGATCATCCTCTCTATCCTATACCAGCTTTCCTACTGCCAGCACTATCCCCTCTCATCTCCCATTATTCTCCCTCCAGACCTCTCCTAACCAAGACCTACTACAAATCTACAAACCCAAGTCTAAATATGGATGCAACATGTACAGCTATCACCCCACTATTGCCTGGAATAGGCTCCCACTAGAAATCAGGACCCTTACACATCCTAAACAATTTAAGGCAGCCACCACAGAGCACTTTAAAAGTCACTGGTCCTGCCACTGCACTCTCCCTCCTTAAACATCCCCTACTTCTCATACCTTAATCTACTTTCTGCCCTTAACTCACTCTTCCCACTAGCTCTCTCTAATCTTCCCTAACTACTCTTTCTACTGTCTTCTAAAATCTATTAAGCAAATCACCTCAGAGAAACATTCTATTGTAATTGTCTTGCCTTCATGCAACTACATTATGATAAAACTGGGTTTTTGTAATCAGTTACCCCAAAAACTAAACTCATCTTAATGACATATTTCTTTTTATACATCTTGAAATAGTTTTGCTATATTTGTGATTATTGACACTGTATAACATTGTATTGCTACTTAATGCCTTGTAATAATCCTGTAACATTGCTGTTTAATGCTAATTTAAAATGAAAATTGTATAATATGTTGGAGCTTTTCTCCCTGGGCCAACCCTGAAAAAGGGCTCTTCAGCTCAGTCAGACAATCCTGGTCAACAAATGTAAAATAAATAAATAAATAAAATATTGTTCATCAGATGAGGAGTTCAAAGCACAACTGCAAGTGGTTAAAACTTTCTCAGATGACACAAGAATGTCATTTGGTATTGGTAAATGTGCAAAAGTAGTGCATAAAGCAGAAAAGTTGCGATACCAAGAAAATATCAATCTGGGACAGGAATGTGATATAAATGAATTTGATGATGAGGGATTGTAAACAATATTTGGAGATTAATGAAGGATCTACAATAAAACATGAATAAAAGCCAATAAAACTCAGTAAGTAATACTTCAGAACACTAAAACTAATATTGAAAACAGATCTGATATCTAGGAATAAAGTCCAAGCTATAAACTAATTTACTCTTCCTGTTCTAATTTACAGTTTGGTGATGACTGACTGGCCCCAAAAGGTATTGGATCAGTTGAACAGGAAAACAAGAAAAATACTTCATGCATATCAAATATTATATAAAAATCAGTGTATACTAAGATTATATATTCCCTGCTCTGGAGGTGTTATAGGGGGTCTATATTATATAGTCAAAGTTTCAAAACTTCAAACCTCACATGAGCAAACTCATATGACTGAAGTTCGAAACATCGACTATATAATAAAATAAAAAAAAACAAAAAACTTACCTTACCACTCTGAGCAGGGGGCAAGCCCCCCTGCACCCCCATGTGGAGGGCTGCACATCCCACACCCCCCCTACTTAAATATACCAACTCCAAGAATGCACTTCAGTGCAGAAAGGGAAAATTTCTCATTCTGCGCATGAAAAGCCATTGACTTTCACCTTCGACCTTTCCTACGTTCGATCATATGATGTCGACCATCTATGATTCAAACATCAGAACGGTCGCTCATCTAATGTAGACCCATTATAGGCACCATGAAATTGATTACATGTATAGATCTGCAATCATAGGACTGCATACATAGTGAGCATTTTAAAACCTGAGGAGGACAAGTCTAAGATGACTTCCAGCATATCAGTGTCAAGTGGGAATAGAAATCAAACCATAATGGGACAAAAATCAGACAGCAACTGAACGTGCCAACAACAAAATAAAGAATATGAGGGGAATGATCAGATGGGAAGGAAAGAAATGTGGAAAATCCACAAATATAGTATCAAATATAGAGATCTCTTGAAACAACAACCTCATGTGATCAGGAGAGGAGAGCTGAAACCGAAAAATTAAATGTTAATAATAGCAGCCCAGGATAGTGGATAATGTATAAGTTGGTTTACAAAGTCTGTTGAACTGTGGGAGAAACAAGCCCATGTAGGTTCTGTAAAAAAAAAAAAAACACAATTAGAAACAGTCTCACGTCATCTTGCTGAGTGTGATACACTCACTGCACAGGGCCTGTACACTGAAAGGCACAATAATATGGCAAGACTGTTACACTGGGGATTGTGCAAACACTGCAATATGCAAGTAGCTGAGAAGCATTACAAACATGAACCACAAAGCATTATAGAGAATGATGAAGTGTACTTCACATGGGATCACCCATTACCAACAGTTCAAAAAACAGATGAGAGAAAACCAGCTATAGTAGCCCATGAAAAAATGACAAAAAACAATCTTCCTATTTCCCACCTTTCTAAGCTATAAAAGTCTGTTTTTCAGATATCTGCTGGTACATGGACTGTGTTTAAGCTTCTGTGTTGCCCATACCTTACTTGGATAGAAGGAAGTTACTCTGTTCACCAATGAGAGTGGGGAGCTTTGAACAGCCTACCTGTCCTTGGAGGAGGGGGTTCAGCCCAGAAATTGTAGTTTTATTGGCAATTTTGGGTTCATTTCTATCTCTTTTATCTTTCTAATATAAAAAACGTATTTGCGCAATTTTTTGCTCTTGTATCAGCTCAGCAGGATCCTGCCCAGGTGTCCTGCAGAGTCCTACAGCACCAGAGAGAGATTAGAGAGACTTTGGAGTGTTTATGTACCATTTTTCTGCTTTTTCTTGCTGTGTATTGCTAATTCCACCTAAACGCTCTGTTTCTGGAGTTTACTAATACTCAAAAAGCTAATTTTAACTGCATTTGTACTTATTTACTGCCTGCACTTTAAAAAAGTAATTTTTGTCTTAAATTGCATTATTTAACTGTTATTGGCTTCACATTAAATTGCGACAGTCGTTTCTGTACTTTAAAAGTTTTTTTTTTCTGCTGTATCTGTTCTATTTTTGAAAAAAAAAAATCTTCCTATTTCCTACCTTTCTAAGCTAGAAAATTCCGGTTTTCAGATATTTGCTGGTACCTGAACTGTGTTTAAGCTTCTGTGTTGCCCATACCGTACTTGGATAGAAGGACGTTACTCTGTTCACCAGTGAGAGTGGGGAGCTTTGAACAGCCTACCTGTCCTTGGAGGAGTGGTTTCAGCCCAGAAATTGCAGTTTTATTGACCATTTCGATCTCTTTTATCTTTCTGATATAAAAAACTGCATTTCCACAGTTTTGCGCATAGCGCAGCGGTGGTTAACTAGGGTTAAAGTATCCCTGGCTCCACAGAGTCTGCTCTTCAGTTTTTCCCTTAGTACTAGCCAGTTCTTTCAGTTCTAGCACTCAAATCAGCGTCTTTGGACTCGCACTTGCTTAAAAACGTGACAGAAGCACTAATAATCTATATTACTCGATCCCCAACATTTGTTTGTAGGGAACAGTCAAATGACTCTCCCCCACCAGCTTAACAAGCCCATATCTGTTTGTAGGGAACAGTCAAGTTACTCTCCCCACCAGCTTAACAAGAAAAAGTTCCTCAACCCATTCAAGCATGTCCAAAGACCAGTTCCCAGTGTATTCTCCTGTCCACCTGATGAATTTGGGCATTCTGAGGCAATGTCACAACTGCCTCATGTACACAGACAACCCTCTCTCCTACCACACAACACCAAAATCTGCGAGAGATGCACTTACATAGCCAAACTTGAGGCAAAGCTCTCTCCAGCCACGACTGGAATAGACAGTCAAGAGGAGAAGGTAACAACCTGCAATACTACACATAGACCCACCACACCTGTGACTGCAAATCCCACACATAGATACTCAAAGACATACTCGGGGTCTCTAAATAAAAATCTGTGGAAACAACAGAGACCTCCAAAGCAGACACACAAGCAACCTCCATCCACAAACACACTGCAACCAACACATAACCTCCAAAACCAGTGTGCCACACAACTACAGCCCATAAGGCATAACATCATACCTAACACTCTTGTAATAGGAGACTCCATAGTCAGGCACACTGATGTCCCACACACCAGGCTGGACAAAGAGAAGGTTACTGTCAGCTGCTTGTCAGGCGCCAGAATCTGCCACATCACGCAGGCACTCAGGTCACTCCATAACATGTACAAATATGACTCTGTCATTGTCCATGTTGTTGTGAATGACCTGAGATGTACCTTCCTGCACTACATGAAAAGAGACATAGAAAAGCTCTCTGATCATGTAACCAAGGCAGGTATGACCCTAGCCCTGAGTAGCATCTTACCTTCACCAAGAATGATACCTCAGTACAAGGAAAAAAAAGATATATTTCAACAATTGGCTAAGCTACTGGTGTCATTCAAAGGGGATCCAGTATCTGTCTGCCTGGGATGACATGCTCAACAAGCCACGATGCTTCACCAGAGATGGCTTACACCTGTCACTCCTGGGATTCAGGATACTGGCCAAGGCTTTTGCCACTCCCATAGTGCCTTTTTTAGGCAAGGCTCAAAAGACAAACTCATCACTGTAATAAGTACCAGTGACAAAAAACTGAGGGTAATGCTGCTTAACGCCAGGAGCTTAAACTTAAAAATTCACTCACTTGAGGCTCTTCTCAAAATGGAGAACATTGATATTTGTGCAATTACTGAGATCTGGTTAAAGGCTCAAGAGAGCACCCCAGTGATTCCAGGCTGCAACGCATACCAAACATTTCGGCCACAAAACCTGGACCAAAACACCAAAGGAGGAGATGTATCCATATTCATCAAGGATAACCACACCTCCTGACTAGTTGCAAAGTATGATGCCTCAGAGATCATCCAAGTGCAACTGACAATGGACAAAACTGCAATCCAGATTGTAGCTTGCTACAGATCACCATCCCTGCCCCAAGATCCCCACTCCTTGTTCCTCGAGGTACTGGAAAACATGAGGGTCCAACCAAGCACCCTAATACTGGGTGATTTCAATTACCCAAACATCAACTGGGAAAACTACTCAAGCAAAAATACCTTTGTTCAATGCTTCCTGGAATATATTAACTCAAATGACCTGGACCAGCTTACAACACCTCCACAAGGGGCAGCAATATATTAGACCTGGTCATCACCAACATGGGGGACAAGTGCTCCATACTAGAGGTAAATTCCTCATTGGTTAGGTCAGACCACAAACTCATCACCCTCGATATCCACATACCACCCCCCCAAGGAAACCACAGTGAAAACCTTCTCCAAAACAAACTTTATGCTACTTAAGATGGAGATGGCAAACTTTTTTACTCCCATGCAGAATGACAATTTGGTTGAATCTGCTGTAGCCTACAGAAAAGCACTCTACAAGCACTTACATGAGTGCATGGACCGTGCTATCCCGAACATAACCAAGACCCATTTCTCCAAAAAAGGAAACCAGTCTGCTGGACCCCAGCCATAAACAAGCTCTATAATGGAAGGAAGAAATTATTACAAAAAAGAATAAAAACACAGGAATGGAGGAGCTCCCTGATCAACCTTAGCAAAAAGTTAAGATCCCTTATAAAATCCTCAAAGGTGAACTTTGAAAGAAAAATCACAACAGACACCAAAGACAACCACAAAGCATTGATTTAGCTATGTCAAGAACCTAAGTGGCAACTCTCAGATCTGATCTGAGCTACAACACAACGGTTCAAAATTCACGGAACCAACTGATATCGCCAATATACTGGAAGATAGGTTCAGTGCAAACATTACCCCACCCTCACCCCGTAAAGGGCCTATATCTATACCAAAAGATTGTGCTGTCCCCATAATCACAGACACCCAGGTGAAAACGCACTTTCTAAAGCAAAAAACACAGTATCCATGGGCCCAGACAGCTGCTTGTTAGATGAACTCCAAAATGAACTAATCCCTAACCTAAATACCATGTCCAACCACAGCCTCAACTCAGGCTATGTGCCCACTGAGTGGTGCATGGCAATGGTTGTCCTGCTTCACAAGGGAGGAGCCACCACCGACCCCAGGAACTATCACCCCCATCAGCCTGACGAGCCTCGTCTGCAAGGCCATGGAGTGCATAATCATGGAACTCATAAACAACAATGGGAACCTACAAACCCTAGACCCTACCCAGTTTGGTTTCATAAAGGGCAGGTCATGTCTAACCTGGTTGATTTTTTCGAGATGGTCACCAAAGCAATCAATGAGGGAAAGGTGGTCCACATGGCATACCTTGACCTTGCAAAAGCCTGTGATACCATTCCCCACTCGGGAATTATAGACAAACTCACTAATCTAAATATAAACCCCTACATTACAAGATGGGTCACTAACTGGCTCACGGACAGAACCCATACAGTGAAAATAGGCAACGCTAGGTCCAACTCTAAACATGTGACAAGTGAAGTACCCCAGGGATCAGTCTTGGGACCTCTCCTGTTCGGTATTTACTTTTTCGAGGTACAAGCAAACACAGAGGGACTATGGCTGACAAAGTTCGCAGATGACTGCAAACTGGGTGCCATAATTGAGACTCCTACTGACATAGATATCCTTCAAAAGGGTCTCACTGAAACAGATACATGGTGCCAAAATTATGGCCTTGGGAAAAAACAAATACCTACGAATTATCACATAGGTGGCAGCTCACTTAACACAGCAAGTGTGATAAGAGACCTAGGGACCCAGGTGGATAGTAACCTCTCCTTCGATAACCACATCACTAAACTGGTTAGAAAATCTTTCTTCATGGCCCACTTTATCACAAAGGGGTTTGCATCTAGAAAAAAGGAAGTTATTGTCCTCCTTTACTCATCACTCATTAGACCCATTATTGAGTACAATGCCCCATTTGGGATGTACCTTACTAGACACCTGCAACAACTGGAGAGGCCTCCAAAATACCTCACCAAGAGGATAACAGGCCTAAAACAGATGCCCTATGCCACCAGGCTAAAAAAACTTTAACTGTACTTGGTTGTATACCGGCTACTTAGAGGAGATCTCTGCCTGACATACAAGGCTATGTCAAACCCGGAATTGCTGGAAATGCTCCACCTAAGGAAAACCCAATCTACCTGAGCTACACACTCTAGGGACCCTAACCTGACCTCAACAATAAACAGGACTTGGAGGGACAGATTTGTGTCCCAGAGACTCCCCCTGCTCTGAAATAAGGTCCCCATATATGTGAGGCAGAGCTCCTCATTAGTGCTCTTCAAGAGGAATCTTGATGAGGGGATGGGGAACAGGAAATTCACCCCGGGAATCACTTCTGTGGCCCTCATCGACAGAGATGCAGTAACTAAATCATGTGGGAGGCGCAAGCTGAAACATTTTGGTTAGGCTTAATTATGGCCTAGGACCAATAGCCTAGTACCTACCTATGAACCTATGAACCTAAAAGTAGCATTGATCATTGAAATTGCTGCATGTAGTGACTGTAGTGTTTTACATACAGAGAGATCCAAAGTTGTAAAATATCAGGATTTGAAGGCAGAAATGAGAGCAGTGTGGAAGAACGATACCCAGACAATTCCAATAAAAAAAAAATCTGCAGTCATACTTGGATATGTTACCAATACATGCAACTCTGTATGAATTGCAGAAGGAGTCATTGCTTTGTATGTTGCAGGTGCTATAAAAAGAGCATTTGGTTAACATTGAAGACAGAAAAAATACTAATTTCATGAACCTTATATTGTAACTTAGGAATGGGGTTGATTCCCTTTGTGATATAAGAAATCCAAAAGACTCTGAGAAATTAAACAGAGACTGTGCTACAGAATGCTGCAAATAGAGGATAGTTCAGAAAAAGAAAACATAAGGAAACCAACCACAGACAGGAGTACTAGCAATGTAGACCACATTACAGCATCTGCACATTATATGACTGCCATATACAGCTGTCATTGCCATACTGATTACCTGTGCTAACACTGTCTACAGGCATATGCAAGACTCAGCTGGTGTAGGGAATGACAAGCATAGGTAACATGCAGCCACATATAGACAGGCAACGTTGCATTGCTTGGGGGGCATCTAAATAGTATAGTCCCTAGAGACAAGCAGAACAATTGTTGTTCCTGTGGTGGGAGGAGTGATAATCAATGCCTCATTGTCAAGGCATGACAGGTTGCAGACTTTTGCACAGACCATGTGAAACAAGCATGACAGATGGCATTCTTGTAGAAGGTGGTGGTCCAGGGAAAGCACAGTAAGGCTATATACAATAGTCACATGGGACCAGATGTCATCCTGTTGTTCTTCGGGCAAAGACTACACTGTGATCACTACAGTGTCTGGCAATGTATCTGTAGACAGGCCCGTATGTAACATAGTCTCATGCAATGTAGCAGCAGTGATGCCATTGTGATGCAGAAGGCAGTATCAACCACAGGGGTGGTGGGGCAGTGGGATGGTAGCATTTCTATTATAACATGAAGAGTCCTGAACACGTGTTCCAACATGTGTATTAGAGTTGTCATGGTTCTGAAAGTATAGTAACACAGTGAGAAATACACCACAGGAGATAATATGGTCTGCTACTGGCCCTGCAAACCCATGGCAGGTGTATCCTGCAGAAATTACAGTTGTGTGAAATCTTACCATAACAGCAGATGTCCTTGCCTCACTGCTGCAGTATTCTTAATGAATGGGCATTCCTTGCTGTGGAAGTCTGACATCCGGCCAGTGTACCAAAGCCTACTGTTGCTTTAAGGTACACCGTATGTCGCACAAGCACACCTTGCATAGTGCAGGGCATAAAGATAATGTTCAGGTGTACCATTCTCAGAACTCACTGCTCCAGTAGGAACACCAGTCTATGCAAACCCAAGTGGACTAGGGGGATGAAGGGGAGGGAGTGAATACTGCAGTAGTGAAGACAAGGACATCTACTGTTGTGGTAAGATTTTATGCAAATATACTATGTCCTTACATTCACTACTGCAGTATTCCTAATGAATGTGAGAGTGCCAAAGCTTAAGAGGAAGCTTGGGAGGAGGAAGGATCAGAAGAGCCCTCAAAAAATCCATGAAGACTGGCTCCAGCAAAACCAGCTCTAGTTCTAGAAATACCAGCCGACTTATAGTGCTTGATAAAAGTATGCTCAGAAGTCCAGGTAGCTGTCTCAAGAATATAATTAGTATCTAAGCCCTTGAAAAAAAGCACCAGAGGAAGCCACAGCTCTTGTAGAGTGAGCCTTAACAGAAGAAGGAAGGCTCTTACCATAAAAAGTGTAACAAAATGAAAATAGCCTTTGAAATCCAAGAAGTAGTTTGCTTGGATACAGCTAATCCTAAAGACTTATGATGAAAAGAAATCAAATTTTCTAATAGCCCTAGTCTTATTCAAATAAAATCTGAGTTGTCTATACACATTCAAAGTATGCACCACTCTCTCACTGTCAGATTGTGGAGAGGGGGGAAAAAGTAGGCAATTTAATAGACTGATTAAGAGACAACTCATTAATCACCTTAGGCATAAAAGAAGGATTAGTACACAAGAACACCCTGTCCTCATGAAATATCAAAAAAGGAGGATAAGCTATAAGGGCTTGCAACTCAGACACCCATCTGGCAGAGGTAAGAGCTAATAAAAAATGGTCTTCCAAGAGCAATGTAGTAAGGAATCTGAAGCAGCAGGCTCAAAAGGAGCCTGAGTCACCTTCTCCAAAACAAAATTAAGATCCCATGGATAAGGAACAAGTGTCCTGGGAGGTCTAATATTAAGGACACCTTAAAGAAATAGTTTAGCCTCAAATCTAGAAGCTAAATTAGGAGTTAAAGGCAGACGAAGACAGATGGCTGATAAGTGGGTCTTACTCAAAGAATAGGCTAAGCCATAATTGAGCAACTCACACAAATAAAAGAGAACCAAATGAACATCCACAGTAAGTGGGTCCAGGTTACAAGAGAGACATCAAACAGAAAACTTATTCCATTTGGATAAGTATGATTTCCTAGTAGTAGGTTTCCTGGCCTCCTCCAGGACCTTCAGCACATCCTCAGAAAATAGGTGTCTATGAGGAATCAAAATCCTGTCACCCACAGTGTCAGTTCAAGTGTGGACAGGTGGGGATGGATGAGAGATCCCTTGTCTTGTGTGAGTAGACTCACCCTGTGAGGTAACTTGCAATGATTGCCCCTGGCTAGATGCAGAAGATGAGGGAACCAGTGCTTTTGTAGCCAAAAGGGAGCCACCAAGATTTTAGGAGTGTCCTGCTGAATCGTGAGCAAGACTTTTGGAATGAGAGTTAGGGGAGGGAATGCATAAATAAATATCCCCTTCCAAGAAAATGAAAGGGGGTCCACCTTCCACACCAGAGGACTTGGAACTCTGGCACAAAATAGAGGAAGTTGCCTGTTCAGAGAGGAAACAAATAGATCTACTTGAGGAGTAACCAACTGGTGGACAATGCCCAGAAACACAACCCTGTGAAGCATACATTAGTGGGATTGAGTTAAGGAACTGCTCAATGTGTTTGCCACAATGTTCTGATCTGAAGGGATATACACTGCCTGAAGAGTCACCTGATACTTGTCAGCAAGATCCCACACCAGAAGTGCCAACTGGCAGAGAAGATAAGATCTTGTTCCTCCCTGTTTGTTGATATACTATGTGATGCCCCACCACTGCCAACAGTAATCAAGGAGCCTCAATCCTCACCACTAGCACCAATGGGGGATGTACACTGGGGGATGACAAGTACACACACAGTATTTCTGGATGCAGCTCTCTGCATCAAGTGCAATTTCCCTTAAGACCACACAGAGACCACATTCAGTCTGGGACTGGTTTCTCCCTCTCTCTCTCTCCAGATCCCCAATAAGACTCCCAACTGGCACAGCTATAGAGTTGAGTCCCTAGCCAGGGTTCCAAGCCAAGTCTTCCAACACTCCCTCTGTCCAACCAGTGCTTCATGTCCCTGCCCAAGTAGCTGATACACACATTCTTGGAGATGTATTTTACACACACACACACACACACACACACACACACACACACACACACACACACACACACACACACACACACACACACATGTTTACTAGCTATGTGCCCTTCTGCAGACTATAAGGTAGTTATCACTGCCACCAGAACCCCTTATCAGCTACTTTAAGACCCTTAATGAAGGGTGTCCAATATTAATGTGTTATGTTACTAGCAATACAAATGGTATTTTGACCAAGAGCAAGGCTATTAGGAGTGGTCCACACAGTGTCACCAAATAAATATGAAAGCCCTCTCAGAACTTAAATATCTCTAGACAGATCAGTCACAATAAAATGTTTAAATATATATTTAATAATAAATATTAAAAGAACAAGAAAATGCTCAGTATATATTTACAGTGACAGCAGAGATCAAAATCACAGGAAATATTTAAAAAAACATTGCAGGACAGTCTTAAGTAAATAATGAAAAAAATATCTAAATTAAGTGTTGCTATATTCCTGACTATACGTAAGAGGATTATACTGTTCCCTAGACTTATTTACTGTAGAGCAAGGCAAATGTGTGGTGAATGGGTCTTCTTTAGTTGTTGACAGGTCCAGGACAGAATACAGAGTGCTCCGTCTCTCTCTCTCTCAGAGAGTTCTCAAATTAATATCTCAAATATTACTGCTGGGATAGCTTGCAGAATGTCATCATTTCTTGTCATCTGACTCTATCCCAGGTAAAACCCTCACCGCTGAAAGCTAGCAGTATTTAGCACCCACCTGTGAAAATATATAGACAAGGGCTTTTCCACAGATCTATGGCAAATGGTGAAAGTCATAAAACAATAAAACACTTCCAAGATAATACAGAAAGCTCCTTAGTTTTAGACATTGTGTCTCCCTGCTGCACTGAAACTGAAAGACATCTTTTTTATGACCTAGCTATAAAGTAATTTAATTCAGGTATTTTTCTGAAATTTTGCAAGTTAGCCTCCTGTATTCCAGTTTCTCCTGTTGAAATATATACATTTAAACAGTTGCAATAGTGGATGTACATTTCTGTTCTATTCCAGTAGGGTACATTGTGGATACATTTCAAACAGCACTTTGTAAAGTACCTCTTCAGCACACATCTGTACAAACCATCTTATATGACATAGAACTCTAATACATTTGTAACAAAAACATCTTGTATAAATCATGTAAATATTCACAAATGACATATAATTATTTGCAAAATTCCAGTCAGCTGGGCTGGTAGTATCTCTTTTGTGACATTTCTTCCCCATTGAAGACTCAAGCTAGTTTTTCATGTGACCCTTCAAAAACATTGCTCGAGAGGAATGAGCTTATCTGGGAATACATTGCCCCATTCCCTGTCTTGAGATTTCAGCTGCCTTGGCATTGCTAATCCCAGTCAGGGTTGGCAGATTTCCTAAGGGCCAGGTAGGGACAGAGAAAAAAAAAAAGGTCTTTAACATTAAATGAAGACCAAAAAAAAAAAAGGCCTTTCATTCGTGCAGAGCAGCCAGTTATGCAAAAAGTGTATACCGATATATGAGCCAATCAAAAATTCACACAGCACAGCCTCTTCTGTTCAATATGAAACAGCCTGCTGTTCCGCATTGAGCAGAGTGGCTCTGCTTTTTGATCTATGATTGACCCATATGACGGCATATGGGCCAATCATAAATCGTAAAGTGGAGGTGGTTTTGCTGGGATTTTAACCAACAATGCGGGACTTGGGATTGGGCTACTGATCCCAGGACAGTCCCAGTCAAATAGGGACATCTGGCAACCCTGACCCCAGTACAGAGGTGCACATATGCCTGCAACTCTAGGCTCCACCATAGTAATTTGGGATTTTGCTGGCTGGTTCCCTGTAGCCATAGATTCCCCTCCGACTACTCCTGCCTTCTACTGCAAATACTTAGCACAAGGGCCTCCCTATCATGGTAAGGTTTCATCACAGTAACATGGTACAATTTGTGCCCCTGCCTCCTGCCTAACTGTTCTACCAGCAAAACCAACCTCAAATGCTTTTCTGAAATCCAGCTTGTCTGTGTTTCTTTTGCAAAGTTTTCAATCTTTTTCCTTATTTTTTACTTTTTAGAGTGACTGAATAAAAAGCAATCTTTATTAAAAAAATCTTTTTTATATTTTTATTTTTTTACTTTTTATTCTTTAAGTAAAATATTGACTCAAAAAAGTGACATAAGAGCATTTTTGTAAGAATATGTAAAGGAGAAATAATTTTAAAAGTGTGCTATATGGAACATTAATGTCGTCATTGAAAAGGGAAACAAGTTCTTCCATCCCTCTTTCTTGATGTCCTTCTGTCTTTGCAGTTGTCTATCTATTTTTTCTCCTCATCCTAAGGACTTTCTTGGGTACAAATTTCTTATTGTCAGTTAATTTACCTTTTTCTCATAGAGATTTTTCCTACAGATTCCCTTAACCATCTACTTTAATCTTTTTGTATCTACATTGTTATATGTCCACAGGAAATCCTTACTCCTTTCCCCCAGGACTGTTCTGGAAAGTTGATTATTTATTTATTATTTATTTATTTAATCTATCCTTCCTTTGTTAACA
>NC_056751.1:163038064-163155564 GCF_019279795.1 Protopterus annectens | reverse complement strand
GTGATATTGCCACCTCGTAAATCTTCCTTTAGAACCTCTAAGGCCATAAATTGAAATGCATTACCTGGAAATTGCATAATATTTTTGTAACATCACACAATCTAATATCACTCATATCCTTTGAGATGTGTTCTTTAAATTGCCTGACAGTTTTTCCTATATAAAAAAAGCTGCACAAGCTTTGCACATGGCAACATATATGATGTGTTTAGTTTTGCAGTCTGCATAAACATGACAATAATATTTCCTAAAATAAATCAGATGCACAAATTTATTTTTGGAAGTAAGGTATTTACATGATGAACAAGCCCTGCAAGGAAATGTACCAACTCTCATGGGTTGGATGTGGTCTCTAGACTGAAAGACGTCCAGAGTGAGATAAACTCTGCATGTACGGCAGCTGCAAGGTCTCAAAAAGACATAAACAGTTCAAAAGCATAAGACCAGCAAACAGTGGCTATCTTCAGCAAAACTTTTTATTTTCTTGTGCAAAAGCACATATAGAGTAAAAACCAGACCAGTTTCGGCTATGCTATCATTTAGCCTTCATCAGTGTGAATACATTACAACATTTTTACTCATTATATATAATTAGAAAATAAACATGTGACCAATTAAAGGTGCTCATTTAAACCAGGTTTAAATCAACCCCTTAACTTAATGATCCATTTTTTCTCCTTTCCATTTAATGTTTCATGCCAACCAGATTTATTGGATCTGGACCACCCTATTCTGTCAATCTCTGTAAAGCTGAACACAGCATTTTTATGGTATAATGAGTAAAATTGTTGCAATGTATTCACACTGATGAAGACTAAATGATGGTATAGCTGAAACCGGTCTGATTTTTACTCTATATGCGCTTTTGCACAAGAAAATAAAAAGTTTTGTTGAAGATAGCCACTGTTTGCTGGTGTTATGCTTTTGAACTGTTTATGTCTTTCTGAGACCTTGCAGCTGCCATACGTGCAGAGTTTATCTCACTTTGGACTTCCTTCTTTTCTCTGCTGTTGGCCTGTTGTGTTTCTGGGCTTGGATTACCCATTATTATCATTTTTTGCCCAGTTAATTTTGTGACCGATTTACAATGAGGTTTAAACCATTTTCTCTTGTTCCTTTGGGGCTATTATATAGGACTGTATAAGGTTGGAAATCCCTTTGTATGTACCTATGAGAAGTGATCGGATTTGGGCCTTCGTGACTGCAGTATGCTTTACCATGCAGTGTGGTGTGTGGATATTACAAGGGTTTTAAAGTTTATTTAAAGGTGCTTGGCTTTGGATTCGTTTTAGCACTGAAAATTTTGAACTGTAAGTACTTCATATCGCCCAATACTATGCTCTATTTGAGACGGCTATCCATTTCAATTTAGATGCATTTTCATTGAACTTGGCTTTCATTCGTGATTTTGCTATACTGGGCGGGGTAGCTACATTTACATTCTTTTTCATTTTGGAATACGGGACTAATGTTCTCTAAATAAACAGTGAATTTGGTTTTGGCCAAACTGTTTCAGCGCCAGACTAAGGCGGTTAACTGCTGATTATCATTGGCATATTAAGGAACAATAGATTCTACATTTTAATATATGGGGCACCATTTTTTGTTGAAAGGGAATCTTATGGTGGAGCTTTTTCTACCATTTTATGGTTTCCGACTGGATGTGGTGTTATGGAAATAATTTACAAATTAGGGTAACATATATTGTTTTTGTCTTTTTGACCATTGGGTTCAGGAAAATGTCATCAGAAACATAGAAATATGCGACCAGGTTTATTTGGACTATAACATTTGGAATTACAAGATTTTTTGATTTTATTTTTTCTCAGTAGATATTATGGTTCTATGAAGGACATATTTAGTATTACTCAGACTCTGTTGTATTTAAATGAATGATACTGACAGGTTTACCTTTACATTTTATTTTGGCTGTACTGTATAACTCAATTATACTAAACAATGTTTTTATATTCATAATAACTGCATCATTTATTGTCTGTCTATTTAGACTGCTACTTTTCAATATGTCTTTAGGGAACATTGAGCAGATGGATATGCCTTATTAGGCAGTTGATACTTAGTGCAGAAGCATGCCTTAGCATTCTTTGTGGCTATTATTTTACTTGATGTACACTGTGCTCAGTATAGCATTACAATTACTAAGAAGGCTCAGACTATAGTTTTGGGGGCCTTATTAAGATACATGGTAGATAATTACTTCCAGTTCATCTCATATGGGTCCATACATTGATTAGTTTTTTTGCTCATGTGTTTAGAACGCATATTCTTATATTTTGATAACTAGTGCATGCACCAATGTGAGTTTTCTCTACATCCTTTTGGCCTACTGTGTTACCAAGGATATTATTTAATATCTTTTGGCTATCTGGATTGGAGAAGGTTTTCTGATGCCTGGAACCATTTGAAGCATAATTTCTGATTAATGTAAACACCTTTTGGTGTTTCACAAATGGAATTGGACTCAACATTAAAATGATTACCCCAATGGTCTTTTTCCCAATGGACTCAGCACTGTGCAACTTTGAGATAAATAACAGGGGCTGATATTGTTCATTGATTAATATAGAGACTAACTTTGGCTCAGCACTGGGAGTAATCTACATCTTAGTAGTTATGTACTTATAAATGACTCAGCACTGTGAAACTTTGAACTACATATGACAGGGGCTGACATTGTCCTTATAAATTGATATAGAGGCTGATATTGTCCAATTTCCATTTTTTTGTTTATTATGGTTTATTATGGACCTGGTCGCCAACTGATAATGTATATATTCTTTTGATTATTTGGATTCATGGACACTTGAAAACATCTGGATATAGTGGAATTTTGGTGTCAGATCTGTTTCCTTCTGGTTTTTGACATTTATTGGTTATTATTTATATATTTATACATTTACTAATGGAATTAACCAATTTATTATGGGGAATAGCCTCAGATCGGGAGGATTTCACTATTTTTGGGCTCGGCACGGCCAATATGGTGGAGAGCGATATTGATCTATCCAGTAATGAAGATTGTTGTGAAGCCATTTTTTCTAAACTTACTAAGCACATGCAGCTACTTCGCAACAATGTATGGCATTGAAAGCTCTTTAGGGCATATATTACCAAAAAGGATCACACCAAGAGGCTTATGTATATGCACAAAGCCTCTAGTTAGTAATCCTGATGAGATTCTTCTGAAACAATGGTGTGAAGCCCAACAGCAAGCCTCTCTAAAGTTTGTGTAAATATTAGCTGAAAATCATAACAGAGTAATTGACAGTGAAATAGAGTCCATCACCCATCTGTGTGATACTGTTAGGAGATATGAGGGACAACCTATTTACATCTACAGTTTGAAAAATCTTAGCCAGGAACTTATGCTTTTAGAGACCCAATTGAGAGACAGGAAGAA
Organism: Protopterus annectens; assembly: GCF_019279795.1. Classification (NCBI taxonomy): domain Eukaryota; kingdom Metazoa; phylum Chordata; order Ceratodontiformes; family Protopteridae; genus Protopterus; species Protopterus annectens. The sequence continues at coordinate 163,152,143 of NC_056751.1, read as the reverse complement.
AAAGAAGTTTCTCAGAAATCTAGCAGATTATGATAGGGGGGACCCCTTTAATATAGGTAGAGACAAATATGTCCATTTTGCACAATTCAAGAGGAACCCTTCAAAAAGGAAATGCCTTAGATCTATTTTGAAAAAGGCATCCACATCTACTGTGGATATCTCAGGGGAGGAATCTTCCTCGGGGCTGGAATTTGAGGCATCGGGCACCACAGGATCCCCAGCATTGAAAAGAAGGAACTCCAATGTTCCTTCGGATTTAAACCAAGGAGGAGGGGGGGTAGGAAACATAGAAGAATTGAACAACATGGAGGCTCTGTTACAAATGTATGCACGAAAATAACAAATGTTAATGTTACTAATATTTCATCTCATGCCCTTTCCACTTTAGATATTGACACTTTGAATAAAGGTTTAAAATTCATACCCGGATTCTTTGTGCCTGAAGAGAGTTTTGTTAATGATGTAGTAACATTTTGTAGGAATTTAAATTTAAAATTATTTTTTCAGGACAAGGAATCCTCAGAGATTACTGATGAATTCAGATATCATAGATCTTCGTTCATGCCTCCAATGAACCGCAATGTGCTCATGTTCCAAAATTCTATCATCAAAGATCTGCACTTTCACTCCAGGGATCATAGACCTAAGGCTAACAGTATCTCAAAGACTGATATGGAAAACATCGTTAAGTTAGCCAGGAATCATGACTTGGTTATTTTGGGGGCTGACAAAGGAGGGGCAGTGTTGTTCCAAGATTGGACACAGTATGACATGGAAGCTTTGAGGCAACTCTCAGATATACGTTACTATACCCATTTAAGTATTGACCCCACCCCCTTCTTTAAAAAACGGATTGATGAGTTTTTGTCTTTAGCACTGGAGGAGGGCATTATTAATAGCACCACTAAGTTACACTTGACACTAATGGATCCCAGTCAATAATACATATATTTCTTGCCCAAAATACACAAAAATCCCCACAGTCCTCCTGGTAGACCAACTGTTTTGGGGAGGGGTTCCCTTACCAAACCTTTGTCCCTGTTTCTCACTAAATATCTTAAGCCCTTACTTAAATGTGTAAGGGCTTGATTTGGAGATACCACTTAATTCCTCCAAGTCATTTCTGATATGCAACTTGAATTGGACTGGTTACTGTGTACATTAGATGTCACAGCCCTGTATACCAATATCCCGCATTGGGCAGGGCTAAAGGTCTTGGAATACTGGTTATACAAAACTGAACTTTACCAGCCCGGCTTCAATATGTTTCTTATTGGCCTCACAGAACATGTGCTCACTAAGAATGTCTTTTTTATCAGGACAAATGTTTCTTGCAGAAACAGGGCATGTCATTTGCCCCAATATATGTCAATTTATTCATGGCATATATTGAGGAACAGATAATCTATGACTGCTCCCATAATTTGTTTATGGGGGAAATGGATATTTGGAAGAGATACTTGGATGATTGCTGTTTGGTTTGGCGATTGGATGTTGAATACCTATTGGAGTTTATTAGCTATTTAAATGAGAATAAATGGGGAATACAATTTGCAGTTAATTATCATAAAGACAGGACCACCTTCTTGGATGTTCTAGTTATTAGGGCTCCGGATTACACTTTGACTACTGAAGTCTATCGTAAATTCCTCGAACACAACTCCCTTCTCCATGCCACCAGCTTTCATCCCCCCCCCCCACATCTGCAAGAACATTCCTAAGTCCCAATTTATGAGGTTGAAATGCATCTGTTCTGATGAGGGCACAGATGGGAATTTCAGGGATGACCTGGTATCTAGATTCAGGGACAGGGGGTATAATGGGACAAGTTCTGCATGTTAAAAACAGCGTGGACAATATGGAAAGGAAGTACATCCTTCAATATAAAGAAAAACCCAAATTTGGGGGATCCCCTTTAAGGTTTGTCACCACCTATGGTCGTAATACTGGGGTATTGATGGACAGTGTCCAACACCACTGGAATATCTTGTTGCCTGACAACCGATTAGGTGAAATTTTGGGAAGTAGGTGTTATTTTTCTTCAGAAAAGGAAAAAATCTGGCGTCAAACTTTAATCATTATTAACACTATCATGATAGGGATAAATATTATTCCCAAGTTACACTCTCAGGGGATTCCTTAATTGGTTGCTTCCCATGTGGACACTGTGTCCACTGCCCCAGAATTCTTAAGACAAAAAGTTTCAGTAGTAAAAACACTGCTCAGGTCTTTGACATTTCTTTCTTTGCAAACTGCCACACAGACTGGGTAATATATCTTGCTAGCTGCAGCTGTTCAGCTTTTTATATTGGGCAAACATCAAGGCCACTGAAGTTAAGAGTCTCCGAGCACCTTAGTGATATCAAACAACATAAATTAACCAATGCCCTTTATAAACATACCATACTGCATAAAAATGCTGTGTTAAGCTTTACAGAGATTGACAGAATAGGGGGATCCAGATCCAATAAATCTGGTTGGCATGAAATATTAAATGGAAAGGAGAAAAAAATGGATCATTAAGTTAGGGGGTTTATTTAAACCTGGTTTAAATGAGCACCTTTAATTAGTCACATGTTTATTTTCTAATTATATATAATGAGTAAAACTGTTGCAATGTATTCGCACTGATGAAGACTAAATGATAGTATATCCGAAAATGGTCTGATTTTTACTCTATATGTGCTTTTGCACAAGAAAATAAAAAGTTTTGTTGAAGATAGCCACTGTTTGCTGGTCTTATGCTTTTGAACGCTAGACTGAAAGCCATAACATAGGCACTGTTTTAAATTGTTTCCTCTTAAAAGATGAAGAGGGTGTCTCACCTATGATGTCCCTGATGGCCAGATCAATATGATGTCAGAAATATACTCAGCATCACTGGCATATGTTAGGACCACCCTATGTTTTGGATTGGTCTGCATATGATTATTAGTTGAGGTGGCAGGGTTTATTGATGTGATGGAGAAAAGTGGTTTGGCTGTATTCTCTCTCTTTCTAATTGTACAAGAGCCATTTCATTATTTCTCTCCCATTCAATGTAGCCTCTGTTTTAAGTCTCTCCCTCATTCCAGTCATGGCCAATTGTATTTAGCTCCTTAAGTGTGTAATCTGAAAGCCCTGTAAAACTGATTCCTTATTACATTTGAAAACACATGATGGGGATGCATGTTATTTCTGTGAAGTATTGTACTCTTATCTCAGTCTTTCTTGAAGAACTCTATGTGCATAACACCCCTTTCATCAACAGAGATCCTAGTTTCTAAAAAGTCCATAGTAGATTTTGAAAAAAATGCAGTGAATCTCAAAAATTCCATTGTTGTTTCTAAGTATTTCACAAAAGTATCCAAATGTTCAAGAGTGTCATCCCATAATAAATAAATATCATCCATGAACTGTTTGTAAAACCTTACAGATGATATGTATGGATTGGTTGTACTTAAAACAAATTATGATTCCCAACTGGCCAATATCAGATTGGCATAACTATTGGCACAGGGAGTGCCCATCACAACCCCTCATCTCTGTCAATAGATACGTTTACCAAAGGTAAAGATATTGTTCTCCAATAAAAAATCCAATAGAACACTAATGAGATCAATTTTATTGCTATTGCTATCCAGATCACTATTCTTCACCAAGAAATGTTTCACAATGTCTATGCCATACTTGTTGGGTATGACAGTGAATAAACTATTGACATCTAAGTTGACCATCAGAAAATGGACACCATTTTCTAAAGCCGTCACATAGTCATATAAATTCCATAGACAACGTCCAGAACCTTTAAGTAACTCAAGTGCATGATCCATTACACCCTTTAACGATGTTCTATGAAGATCGAAATGGGTTCTGAAAGAGAATAGTATTCTGTCTCCATTTAAACTGCTGTTAGCATGATTATTAGCTTGAATAAAAAGCTGCAAGAATGATATGAAATATAAAGGGTTAATTTAGGAATAGTATAAAATGCTGAAAAATAAAAAGTAGTAAGTGTGCTGGCATAGCTTAGATATTGGCATCCATGTAAAAGAGTATTTTATTGAGAAACAAAGCCTGTAAAAATAACTGCGCAGATGTCAGCTGGAAGGACATCAGTGAAGTAAAGAGATGTAATATCAAGCAAGATAACAGATAGTGCTGGAGCACCACGTTTCAGATAACTGAGTTTCCTTAGACCACTGAACTTGAATCAAGGACAAATCATAAATTAGAAGAACAAAGTAAAACTGTTATACAAAGAAAGAACTGGTATACATCAGACTTTGAGAAAAATATCAGACCTTCTAGTATAAATATGAGAGTGTATAAATAAGCTTTGGGAATTTGCCATAGAGAACTGACAGCATCTGTGTTGCATGCTTGTAGATCTGAAAGGACAATATGACAGTAAAGCATATTAACTGAAACGGTTGTCTTTGTATATTTATTGTACTCAGTACAATACAGTAATAAGATTAATTTATTACAATAAATAGTTAAATGAACTGTGGTATGCATGCATGTAAATGCAAGTAACAGCAAAAAGCCAACAGAAGGCAGTATATACTTTTTCAGTGGTGAGCCACAGTTGACGGACTGAATGGTTTCTTTTTGTGACAACTACAGCTTCTTTTTTATTTTATTCAGTTAGTACATTCAGTTCCAGTGCAAATGTTTGCCTCCTTCTTCTGTACAGTATCCAGTAGCAAAACAGTGCATCTCTGCAGATTCCAGAGGTCCTGCACATTCACACAACTGAATCTGCCAGCTGTGTTTGCCCACCTTTTCAGAGAATCAATGAGGGACTTTCCATGCTTTCTCAAGGGAAGATGATCACCTTCCACACAGAAGCTGGCAATTCTCTTTTTGTTTCTCATTCTACAGCATGGGTGCCATAAACAAAAGAACTGTAAAGTGTAAGACTACCTTTCAGGTAGACACTAATAATAGTCAAGTACATGTATAGTCAGGATTGGTATAAACATAACTGTAGCACAGGTAGTACTTTATTAGGTAAAGTTAATGTCAATGCTTTATGTAAATGGATTACGTTTGACTGGTATCTTAAACAGCTACATCATTTGTATGACAGTAAACGTTTATTGTGCAAGTTATATAAAACTGCTTTCTGTGTGCAATGTCATAAAAGTGATGGCAAACAACCAGATGCATTATGTCCTGTCACTGCATGTAAAATGTTAATTTCAGAGTTACAATATCAGTCAAGTCAGTTATTTAGAAAAAAATTCTGTACATCTTGCTAGACAAAAGTGGCATAAAACCACTGCACATTACAAAACAAATAAAAACAGAGACAAAGTTCATGATGAACTGACAAAAAGATTTAATAAACTTCTAAGACACAGTAAGTGTGAGTACAAAAAGTTCAGACAACATATGCAAGCACTTTTTCAAAAGTGCATGAGAGCTTTAAAGTCAAAAGAACACAATACTGACAAATATAATCTGGTTAGTAAAGAGTTAAAGCAACAGCAGTTAACTATGCTTATATAACCTACGATGTACTATTCTACATTTAGAAAATGGTTAAGAGTACACAGCACAAACTTTCATTCAGTTGAAGCAAGGCACTTAAATGGTAATTTTAAAACTATTTCAAATAAAACAGTTCTACAGTATAGAAATTAAATAAAAGTAGTTAAATGCAGTAAAGACATGATGCCATAAGACTGACATGCATGTATTTTATTTTCACCTAAAGTGCAGCAAAAGGCAAATGATAGCAAATGTAAATCATGTAAATATACCTGTTTTAAGCATGTGTTAGTTAAGCCAATATCTCTTTTGTTTCTTACAATATTTTGTAATTGTATGATAGCATAAAAATAGCACAGACTCCAGCAAAAATAATATTCAAAAGCAATATTATGCATAGTTAAGCAAGTTAATGTTTATTACAACTGCATTCTAATATCAAGTTGCAAGTATATTAATGAATGACTGAAGTTATGAGTAAGTGCTGAAGGAGTTATGAGTTAAGCACCTGGAATGCGCAGAAAGAAAAAAAAAGTATGTGAACTCAAATCTTTCCAGGCTGAAATGGGTAGTTACAAAGAATGTTGCATAACATAAAATGTTACTGGTACTGAAATTTATAAGGTCAAGGAAACAAGACTGATCGCCAGGCCAAATGGCTTATGTTTTTCTAAAACATTATTGTTAAGTATTCATGTACAGCATTAAGCAAAAAGCACAAAAGTGTACAAAAATCCTGTTTAGTAATTGTAATAAGATGTCAATTGTGCATACATGTCATTAATAACCTGCTTGCAAGTAAATACTACATCGAGTACAGTCAGTACATGGGCTATGGTATGCAGTTAAAATAAATTATGCAGGTCCCTTTACAAAAAGGGAGGGTACAAATAGCTACTAGTAATAGTAAACGTCTTTTCAAAACAGGTAAAAGTAATTCCTATTACAACTTTGACAGTATAGGCAACAGCAAAAGCTTTATAAAAAAAATAAGCAAACGTATAAGACCAAAGTGTCACAGTCTCGGTAACAGCCAAAGGACAAGCATACATTCAATTTTCTCACAGCATAAAGCAAATAAATAATACTGCAATAAAGTGGTGTATACTACAGGGGGGAGGGCATGCTTTCAATTTTACACTAACTGTGTAAACAGTACAGCAAAAGGGACTCAAATAAAAGAGCAAAGTGGTAATACCAAAATTACATTTTAATGTTTCAAATAATGTAATTAGCAGGCTTCAGTTTAATGTTAAGTTTGAAAACTAGACTGAGTGTACATTACAGCCATGTATATACAAATGCAAAAACAATCTGTACAAGCAAGTGTATTCTGTACAGTATATATTAAGTAGTTTATCTATGTATTTTAGGCAACTAATTGATAATTGGAATAAGTGGATCAGAAGCTACAAGATAATTATACAAATCTTGTGTAATTGCATGTTCATGCTGAAGGGCTTGTAAATGTGCCTTAGTATTATAAATTATGGTGTTGACTTTGAAAAGTTATTTAATGATTATGATGAATGTGTTGAATGCTGCTGGTGCCTGCTTACAGCTTCTGTTTGCTGAAACCAATGTCTGATTAATGCACTGAACTTTGCAGACTATTAACCTTTTCATTACTACATATTAACTTTTGCGCAGTTACTAATAAAATAACTTGTCTATGTAACAGACGATACATACGATAATGTCACAGTTTACAGTTTTTAATGTACCAGGTTAAACTTTTCAGCCAGCATAAAAAGTAATTTCCAGTTGCCTCAGAACAAATGTGTTCTTACATATACCAGATCTAACAGAAATCAGATCTAACATCATACACCTTTAGTGTCCTTTATGTACATTTTTTTATGAAAGCAGTCTTTCAAAGTCAGTACTTTGATATTTTTCTGATGTCATACAGTCTGTTCATTGTATTTTGTTTCAAGGTGAATAATTTTAAACTTTTAGGGAGTCTTTTTTGTTGGAATGTTTCTGTCTCCGATAGTCCCTGCACCTGGTTTCTTATCTGTTTTCCCTGAAGTTTGTACCAAGTACCGGACATTTTGTAATACATTACATTGGATGCCAAACCTGCATTTTTCTAACTAAAGAAAGTTTACATATATACTAGCAGACAGAAATGTATATGCATCTAGGCGACTATATTTTCTTACATATATTCTAGCAAACAGAAGTGTACATGCACTGTTATATTTTACTACATAAATATTCTAATAAACAGAAGTGTATATGCGCTGTTATATTTTACTACATGTCTATTCTAATAAACAGAAGTGCACATGCACTATTATAAATGTCTAAATATATATATATATATATATATATATATATATGTATATATAACAGACTTGACGTTTGTTAATATTAGCATAAGTGTCTTCATCCTTAAGTAACTGTAGCATCTTATCAAAATAGTGATCTACATCAAGCAAGACGATTCCTCACCCTTTGTCTGCTGGCATAATAACCAAGTTCTTGTGCCCTTTTAATGGTCTCAAAGCTCCTGTCTCCTCTTTACTGAGATTAAGAAAACAATGTCTTGGTTATGAAGCCTCTGTGCAATTTCAGATTCAAGAACTTGCAAAAAAGTGTCTATGACGGAATTATTCTGAGGAATAAATGTGCTTGGTTTCTTGAAAGTATTCATAGTATAATCATCATTGCTACCAAATTTAACCTTTAACATGCTATTTCTCAGAACAGATTCAAAATCACATCATGCAGAAACACTCATCTCTGTGCTTTACTTCGTTGGACTTCATCTAGTTTTGTGGTTTACTTTGTTGGACTTCACTTGGAGTGTCTCTGTGTTTTACTTCATTGGACGTTATCTACTTTTGTGGTTCACTTCATTGGATTTTACTTGGATTTTATTTACAGTGTATATGTTTGCCTGACAACCTTGTGGTCACACTTATTTATTTTGTGTTCTGTATCTAAATTTTCCTTTGTGGACCTTTAACCTTTGGTCCTTATTTATTACTGTATATATATATATATATATATATATATATATATATATATATATATATATTATGGTTATGACTACAAAACATTAAAACAGACTCTTCAGGAAGCTGTTTCATTGTCATTTCATGCTTTCTCCATTACCATCTTTATACTGATACAATCTATATAATCTGTATTGAATACATTGTGTATTAACATGTACATTATGCTGACACACTGTAAGGTCAATATTAAAAAAAAGATGTTTCACATTTGTTTTAGTAATGAAAATGCTTTCTAATGTAAGCAAGCCTTCTGAATATTGGCTTTGACATGCTAATTTGCATTGCTCACCACTGTACAACAACCAGTATTTGCTCCAATATGAGTACTTTTATAACTTTTTAAGTGAATGAACAAAGATACTAGGAAAATGCATGTTTTTGTGTCTGTGTGCTTGGGGGGAGGAGACAAAAGCTTTATGTTGTGTTATTCTGCCTCATGATAAATTGAGGTTCATGAAGCTAATGTGTCCACGTAGTTACTTTTTTAGATGACTTTCTTCACTGTGTTGTATAATCACAGAGGTGAGCAGAAACAAATTCAGTGTTGATTTTCAAATCTCAATTTAATACTTTGGTTTCAGTTGTGCCTTATAGAATGTTGCATATTTCTTGATGAATATTTATGTTGTTAGTGATGACAATTACATGGCTATTCATAAAGTATTCATATATGTTACTCGTTGCTGTCTGTGGGTGAGGTTTGCTACTGTGCACAGGAAGGGTCAAGAGTTCACTAGCACTGCTTTATCTTGTTTCCAGTATTTTTTTATGGGACACCCAGTCTGTCATTCACATAAGTAATCAAGTGCAAGAATCAAACCACAACCACTAGTGGAGCAAAAACGCTAGGAGGGTGAGTGTGGGATGAATGCAGCTCGTCCGAACAAATTCCAAAATTCACTAAAGCACTCAGACCAAAGTTTCTCATTGAAGCATCGACAATTTATTGAGCAAAATCCACACACGACAACATAAAGGTTAAGCGCTTTCAACTGGAACACAAGCCAGTCTTCTTCAGAACGAAGAAACAGTATTGGATGTGGAACATATATACTGTAAAACCTGCGGTTTAGAAAATCGTAAAACTTTTTAAAATATTTAAAGTGACAGCACCATTTTCACATAGCAAATGAAACAGCTTTTAGCATCAACCACTTATACTTAAAACACATAAGAAACACTAACTTATTGAGATACAATAAAAATTCTTCATACAGCATTATTTATGAAGAATTTTTATTGTATCTCAATAAGTTAGTGTTTCTTATGTGTTTTAAGTATAAGTGGTTGACGCTAAAAGCTGTTTCATTTGCTATGTGAAAATGGTGCTGTCACTTTAAATATTTTAAAAAGTTTTTGGCGCATTTTTTCTAAACCGCAGGTTTTACAGTATATATGTTCCACATCCAATACTGTTTCTTCGTTCTGAAGAAGACTGGCTTGTGTTCCAGTTGAAAGCGCTTAACCTTTATGTTGTCGTGTGTGGATTTTGCTCAATAAATTGTCGATGCTTCAATGAGAAACTTTGGTCTGAGTGCTTTAGTGAATTTTGGAATTTGTTCGGATGAGCTGCATTCATCCCACACTCACCCTCCTAGCGTTTTTGATTCACATAAGTAATGTAATAATTTGTATTTTAGGAATGCTGGATACAACCTCAGCACTGGTGATGCATAGGTAATGTAATTAGAATGCTTTATATTGAAATTGGCATAGGTAACAGAATCACAGAGAGCCAGAGTCAGAAAGCCAATTTCAGCAAAAAGCATTCTAATAATAAAACAGAGAAAACTCTACTGTATGGGAAAAGGTGTTTCAAATTAATTAATTCAGTCTGCCATCACTTGGCATAAGCACATGCAATTATATTCCATACTCCCTCTCCGGAGGTAGCGTAAGTAAAAGGAAATGTTATAATTACTAGCAAATTTTACTCAAGTGTTGATAGAGATTTAAGTTCTTTGTATTTAAGGAGCTTTTTGATTCGTGAAGATACAGGAGATCACATCCCACATCCACTCACAAAACACAGTCACTCATACAAACCACACTACACCTGGGCTTTGCCCCAACACCCTCAATGTGGGAGCACTGCTCTTACACCTGTAACTTATATATATTAACTCCATGGTAACACAGTAGTGACCAAAGTGAAAACATCTCTGCAGTGCTATAGTTGACTAACCACTTGTTGACAGTAGCACACTTTGAGTAACAGAATTATTAGAAAAAAAAAACTCCTACAGATGTTGACAAACTGAACTGTTGACATTGCAAACTGAAACCAAAATAACAGTCTGTGACATGATCAGATCAAAGAGAAGGAAGAGAAGGAAGTTATAAGTGCATTAAAGTAAAATATGTCCATAAAAATAGAAGAAAGTTTGAAGAGCATTTGGGTCACAGAGTACATAACGTCTAAACTGAAGAAGTTGCATAAAAACTGAGGGAAAATTGTTAGAACATGAGAAAGCTAACAGTAAAACTGGATAAAGGAGTGAATGTAGAAGGAGTAAGTGATACATTATCTGTCAACACGATAACAGCTTCAGCCATACAGTCACCAGAGTAAATCTCCTAAGAGAAAAGGACTGATGGCTCAGTCCCAGAGGATATTTGCAAAAATAAGACGTGAAACTTCAATAGACATTATCCATCTTATAAGTAGCACAGAAGTGATTGTGAGTGAAATGGGGAAGATGTTTTAATGAGTAAAATCACTAAAAGAAAAAAAAATATGGTGTTAAATTCAAAACCTGTAAGCCAGAGATAGCAGGAGACAGGTTAAAAATAAATAAATATATAAAGTAAAGAAGTTGATTAAACAAGAATGACACAGAAAGAGAGAGAGACCGGAGGGGGAGGGGGGGGGTCAGGGAAAGAGATTGAGAGAGAGAGAGAGAGAGAGAGAGAAATAACTCTGAGACAGATATTACCAGGAATGTGCCATGGATTTAGCTGCTATTTCTATAATGACAGGCTTACATTCCAACAGATGGGGTCAGAGAAGCAGCTGATTCTATGCTGAGATTTATTTAGCATAGAATCAGGCTAAGTGGAAAGATATTTTTAGGGACTGCAGACAACTAGTAAAAAATTGGAGAACACAGGGGAGACATGTCCATTTCAAATTACTGGTTTCAGGATTTCTTTTACTATGAGAAATGTAGTTAAACTTTTGTGGGTCACCAGACTACTTATATATCGTGCTTTTACTAACAGAGTTTGAGTTAGCCTTGATCGTTTTCAGTGCATTTGTATATGCACGTATACAAACACACACACACAAGCACATGCACAGGTGCACACACACACACACACACACACACACACACACACACACACACACACACACACACACACACACACACTAACAAGCACATTCACAGGTGTATATACACACACACACACACACACATACACACACACACACACACACACACACACACACACACACACACACACACACACACACACACACACACACACACACACACACACTCATATGCATGTGTGTGGTTGACTGGTGGATAATTTACTCATGGATTCACCTGCTTTTGTTACCAGTGCCATCAGCTTGAAAATCCTTTAAGATGATACCACTTTCAAATAACTCCCCTGTGCTCCTAAGGGCAGATAATCAAATGCCTGTCTCTTTAGATGAGTAACAATGGAGTTTTTGCAGGCCATTTATTCTGTTAGTCACTTGATTTATGTATTCATTTGTTTTAATGGACCAGTGAGCATACTATACAGATCCCTTTCCAGTCATGACCTAGCTACACATAATATGAAAAAATGTGACCCTTAAGAAATTATATCATGCACAGAAAAAATAATATAATAATTACATGCTTAGTATTAGAAACTATCAGCTCTAGACAGTCATAATAACATGTGCAAGGGGATAGAGATAAAAGCATTAAAGAAATTAACGCATAGGAAAAGATAAAGAAAACAAACAGATAAATACAGATGCCCATCACCATCTATGCATATTTAAGCAAATGCATTAAGGGACAGTGGCATCTTATCAGTGTAAAGTGTATCCCTAGAGGGATACATGGCTTTGTATGAGCTTACCTATGGACAACTAAAGTAGTGGAAGTGCTACAGATTGGGAAAGACTTGGTTACACATGTTTAGCGACTGAAAGATTAGTAATTTCTTGATATATATATATATATATATATATATATATATATATATATATATATATATACATATATATATATATATATATATATATATATATATATATACTAACTCCAAGATCATTGTATCTTGTAGTACAGTACATTTTTTGAGACACAGTATATTTTACATCAGTATCACAAATTTGTGTGTGCGTGCTTTTATCTTAGAGTGTTTAAAACATATTTGTCAGACAACAACTTTGCTCCCAATGGACTGAAATCATTGTAGATTTGGTTGAGATGTTTATGGTGAGCAGTTACTGAAACTGCTTTATTACAGTTGATTGTGATCCCACAGGTCATCACTTTCACTAAAAGAATGTCTGTTAGGGATATTTAAAGTAGGCAAATATTATATAAGGAGACTGAAATAACTTGTATAAAGCCAGGTTATCAGCATAGCAAAGCTGTTTCTGGTACCTATTTGGGAGCTAAATGTTTAAAAGTAAATAATACAATTGTGGCTCAGGTACAAATCTTGAAATGCTCCTCTAGTAACACAAAACTGGGAGAGGGTGAGAAAGATTTGCTGATGAGAACTCAGGATGTTCTGTTACAAGGGTAGTTTCGAAACCATCCAACAGTTGGGTCAACCATGCTGTGACACTCCAATTCTTTGTGGAAAAGGGAGTGTGACATAAAGTCAACGGCATTTAGTAAATCAGAAAGATAGCCTTATTAATTAATGTCTGTTCATGCCACTATATATATATATATATATATATATATATATATATATATATATATATATCATTTGTGTGGGAGCCGTAAGGGTGTTCTGCCTGTTTGGAAACCATGCTCATTGTCCATTAAAAGCCATAAGATTGTCATTAACTCTTATGTTGTACAGATACAGCCTTTTGAAATGTTTTAGCTAAAAGAGGGAGAAGGAAGATACTCCTAAATCTCTTTAAAGAACCTGCAGTTTTAAGCAGTTGTTTGACTGTGCAAATTTTCAAATGCAAGAGGGAGGTTTAAGATATGCAACAGCGGAGTGTAAATCAATGTTTTCATATTTCTGGGGAAATTTGAAATACAAGCTATTAGCACAAGGTATTTCTCTCAGCGGTTTATTGAAGTGAGTAACTGTATTAGACTTAAGGCCAAAAATGAAGATGTGCCAAAACGCAGAGTGGTAATCTCCATCACTGGCAGACACTAGAGGGTTACATTTTCTGAACTGTGATCCAGTTCTAGGAAATAGGAAGAGCTATTGTTAATGTAGGAGACTTACTCAGAGAGTGTTCTTAGAAAAAAAAAGTCAGGGGGTTGGCAATGTAACTGAGTTAGAGCAGGTATCCCCATTGACTTTTTGAGTGATGTTTTTATTTATTTATGCTCCTTAGGTAGCTCAGTATTAGAAGAGAATAATCAGAGACAGTTTTGCTGAAGGGGTTGGTTCTCCTTAAGGGACGGTAGCTTGATTGGAATGTTTCTTATACAGCTGCAAAACTTTGCAGGAGCTGATCCCAGATCCATCTTTGGTACAGGTTTTACACCACCTCCAAGATTAGTTTGTGGTTTGGAACAAAGCTGTTAAGTCAGGGATGATTCAAGGGGCATTACAAAGGGCTACTCTTAAAGTGGGTTAACTATGTTGATGAAGAGTTCTAGAGCAGTGTTGCATTTAGATTAAAAAAGGACATTGTACCAGTCATGTAATGCCAATACATGTGTGTGTGGGGGGGGGGATCAACTTTAATGAATGATCTGTGACTAATGGTGAAGTAGTTTATCTAAACAAATTCCTTAAATCTAAATCTATACTTGGATTAAAGTAAGAAATAAGCAAAATAAACATGCATCTTATGTTGCTTTCACTCTAGTTTAGAAAAGTGTTTATATACTTACACAAAGAACAAATGCAACCTATAAAACTAAGCATACACCCTCTAAATCTAACCCTAGAAATCCAGTTAGGTATATTTAAGACACAAATTAAAACAAAATAATACAATGTCAACTAAAATACTGATATTAATCAGCCAATCAGAAAATGGCATCACCAACAAAAAAGACCTCAGTCTGTCAAAGCTAAACTGTAAAACTAACAAATACCAATGAAATTTCCACTTAACTATTAAAATATATCAAAAATGATTATCAGTATCCTAAGATATAGAAAACCTCTCATGAAGTACTTAATTTGTGAAAGTGAAAAACACCTGAAGCTTTATTTAGTAAAAGCTTAGCCAGATAATGTAGCCCATTGAAGACAGTGGGAAACAACTCTAACCTAAAATCACAGAAAATGAATAAAAAGACTTTGTGGGGGTCTGGTTAGAGCGTAGTGTTTTTTTTTTCTTTTAAGCAGCTTTATTAATCACTTACATTGTAGATATCTTCTGAACTTTGATGCATACTTGGGAGTTCTGTCATTATTCTTTTTTTAAATTGCCTTTTCTTTCTCTCTTCCCAGTCTTTTCTAACATCGTCTGATTGAATCTTACAGTTATCATACAATATTTTATATCATCTCTTTTTAAAATCAACTTCTGTTCTAGACTCAGTTTAAAACTTTATCAGAGCTGGTCTTTAAGTTAGCACACCACTACCCTTTTCTCTTTGTCGATACACTATCAGTGCAAATTAAGGAAAATTACCATTTCTTATGAAGCTCATTCCCTAAACCTACAGTACAAGATGTTATTGCTTTTTTGTAATACCCAGAGTAACTTTATCATTGATTAAAATTACAAATATGTAGGCAATGAACTGGAGAATAGTAAGGATAATTTCTGTGCACTGTGGTGACTCCAATAACAAATGTATTGCTTGCTTTTGAGTAAATCAGATAAGATGAAAATTAATGCAACACTCTGAATGTAGAAAACTGACAGAGGATGAAGTATGTAAACTTTGTATATTGTTGGTTAGGCTATTCTAATTTACTGTAGTCTGTGTTTTTATTCTTACAATGCAAATAATGAAGTTGTAGACAATTTAGAGATTGTGCAAGCAACACCTACAAAAAGGATGGTCGGAGAGTGTGTTTCATGAGCAGGTGGAAATTTTTAAAATAGATTTACAGGGAAGTTTTACTTTTCTAGATTTTACTTTTTCAGTCAGTTCTAGAAGTATGAATTTCTTAGATGAATTTGTTGTTTTTTTTTTTCTAATTTTATAGGAAGCATATTTTTTCTAAAAATTATATACACTCTAGCAGTGCACACCTTTATAAAAATAAAACTGTCCTTAAATTCAAGTAATGAGATTATCCAAATTGATTGCTGCAGGTAAGATTTTTGACATAGAATGTGATAATACGAATATGTAATTAGTTGACAGAGCTTCTACTCATGATGATATACAGCAGTGCAGTAGCTAGGGTGGGGTGAAAGTTGAAGTTGCCCTGGTGTAAAGAGTTAGGGGGCATGACTGGAAGATGCTGATTGGCCTTCAGTGTGTTACTGGCCTTGTATTTGTGATCTCAACTGAAGCACCTTAGTACTCCCTGCTTGGCATAAACTGTAGCAGGTACTTTCTGCAAGTATAGCAAGCAGTGTGCTACAGTTTAAAAGGAAAAACTGTTCTGTTTTCATAAAGTCCAGTCCCAGGACTTCAAAAACTGAAGCACTTTTGCATTCTGTTGACTGTAGCAGCTTCTTGCAGCAATGACTTATTTTTTTCTTTTTCTTTTTTGTTCCTTAATGGGTGGCAGATCATGGGCTGGCATAGTGTGCCACAATAGCAAACTACACTTGTGCTATGCAGGATATTGTAATGAAATTAAAAAAAGCATGATTCAATATATGTGGATCCACTACAAGTGCCTAAATCCTAGGTGTTTGAAGACCACAGTCTCTTAGCTAGAGACTTGGGTGTTTTGTAGCTCACACAGGCTGCCAATCACAATTGAAGTCAACTATGTGTTCAAGTGAGGTGAGGTAGCCATGCAGAGAGAGAGAGGGCGGAGTTGCTGCACTTCACCTGAATACAGTAGCTGAGTTCAAACAAGGTTAGGGCAGTAGTGCCAGGTTGAGTGTGGTGGGGGTTGGGACTGTAGATTAAGGTTTCAGACAGTGATTGGAGATAGGATTCATGTTTAGGGAGGGGGGAGTTTTAGGGCTAGGGAGTTGGAGGTTAGTTTAATGTTAGGGAGTAATTGGGAACTTTAGGTTTAGGGAAAAGGAAGGGAGTTTTAGGTTTAAGCAGTAGAAGGGGAGTTTAGGGTTAAGAAGTGGTAGTGAAGTTTTAGGGTTAGAGAGTTATTGGGGACTTTAGGTTTAAGTTGGGGAGTGGAGTTTTAGGTTTAGGGAGTGATTAGAGACTTAAGGTTAGGGGGTGGGAGGGGAGTGCTACGGTTAGGATTACAGACTAGGTGGAACTTTGAGGGTTACTATTGGGGGTTTGGTAGGGACTAAGCAGTTCAGTAGTTTTAAGTGGTAGGATGGCTAACTAATTAACCAAGATTGAGCTAATGGGAGTTAGAGCAAGTGGCAGGAAGGATGTAGTGAGCTATTAAATTGTGCACTTATAGAAAACCCTTCATTTTTTCCAGTTTTAAAGAACTATGCTTAATTGTCTGCTGTATTAAGACATTATACAGGTTCCAAAGAGGTTAAGGATTTTAAACACACATTTTCAATTATCTACAGTTGTTGTAACAGCACTATAAAGCATGCAGTAAAAAAGTATTTGGAAAGTATTTGTGGGTTGTAAAGACTTAGTGGAAAAAACACCATGGGACCATTATTTATTGATAAAAAATGAGAAGCATGTTAGAACAAATACTGTAGGTAATTTAGAATATCCCAATATGCAAAAGAATAAGAAATAAAGTGACAACTCCTAGCAGTTTGTGCCAATTTTATTTTTTCTAAATATTGACCCTACACTCATTCTCCTACACATGGGTATCAGGTTCAGTGCTAAATATCGATATATCTGCAATAATTCACAATTGGTTTATGTTAAGACCTGCATAAATAGTAATGCATTTTATATAAGTTCTGGGCCAGCTTTTGCAAATGTGGGGTCCAACGTTGACCATTTTGGTGGAGCCCCTTGGCTGCCCCCCATCTACCACCCCACCTCTCTCTCCACTTGCTGGCCTCTTGGACTTAAAGCTATTCAAGATTAGGTAACATGAATATATGCTATTACTTAAAAAATAAAAAAGAAAATATGTTTGTTTACTAGCTATTTGTTTCTCACAAGATATGTTAAAACAGAAGTAAACTGTTGTACTTCTGGATTACCAACAGATCCAGTCTCCTATAGTTTCTCTACTAGGGTCTACTTATCTCACTCAGAAATGCTTTAAGGGGCTTATCTGATGAGTCACTCAAGCCCTTGTGTCTACATGGTCCTTTATCATGTTAATGTACTCTGGCTTACTAGTAAACATGTTTCCAAACTTCTGTCCCATCACCAGAAATTGTATGTATCATAAATAATTTGCTCTTTGTATATTATTTTCTCCATAGTAATATTCTACTATATGGCATGGCAGTATATGGCTATTCCTCTTACCTTTTTATTCAATTAAATCTTGTATCGCATCTACCTATGATTGTGTTCATAGGTGCAGTGTGCACAGTTATCTGTATGCTTGCTCTTTCATTGTCACTGTTACAGTGATACTGATTGAAGTTTACTGCTTCTTTGACTGTATTTCTGCAGCGGTGAGCCTGAAAATGTTCTAAGTGGAACAGTGCTCGAACTTGGTAAATGACCTTTAAATATAAAGATATATATATATATATATGTGTGTGTGTGTGAGTGTATGTATCTTTTTGTAATTTAAGTACTCTACACAGACTTGCATCTTTGAGAGGTGCTGCAGACTTTGCTACTAAGAAACAGGCTCATTTTGAAACATGAAACCTGGTAAAATAATGTGACTCATCACAGTCTCCAGCTCTCACTTCCCATGCCCAATGTCCTTAGATGCCAAGAAATACTGGACAAATAAATCAGTGAAGCTGTGTTTAATGGTTGTTTGAAGACTGGTGGCCATAAAAGAGCATCAGAAATTTCTAACCTCCATTATAGATTCTCATCTCATATTACACCTTCTTCTTCCACAGGCTTGCAATCGCTCCCAGCACCTGCTCTGAATGGTTGAAGTTCCTTACCCAGTTAATTCTCATACCTAGTTAGGATGCATTCCTGCACCTGCTCTGGATGATTGGACTTGCTTACTCATTTAATTCTAATACCTTGTTACTGCGTATTCCTGTGCTTGCTCTGAATGGTTGGAGTTCCTTACTCAGTTAATTCTCATACCTTGTTATGGTCAGTTTATTTCCACAAAACCACATAAAACTGCTGAATCTCCTCAGAATGCTCGTCAGTAATACTAGCAACAATCTGAAACATTTCCTTAGAAATGGCATTAGCCATAAACCACCTCGCTTACAACAATTTCTGAAAGTTTAGTATTTATTTAGTTACTTGTTAAAATGGGTTAGTAGACTAATACATGTATGTCTTTTGCAGTCATATCACAGGTCACAATGGCAACAATACGGATCATATGCAGGGATAATTTATACTCACTAAGCTACATTGTTTTAGCATGTGAGAGGAAATCAGAATGCCTTAAAGAAACCCACATGGATGTAAGGAGATCATACGAGATTCCATGTTTTTTTACCTTTATGTAATACACTCCCAACAAAACTTCTCCCCACTCTAGCACAATCATTTTATAGTTTTAAGTTTCCATCTGTCCCCTATTTTGTATCTGACTCTGAAACTGTGATATCCCTGCTCTACATTTATGAGTCAAACAGTTTCTGTTATTGTTTTTCCACTTTCAGCCAAGTAAATCATTTTTCTATCCACCTTTGTGTCCCATCACTTCAGCAAATACATACCTCATGTTTCACTTCTCTGGGATTATTCTGTTCCTATGAATGACTGCAGAAAGCATTTCTCTGTCATGCTGTTAAACTAGTAATGTTCCCTCACATGCCTTAGTGATCAGAAATCCCCTTACCTCACAGTACCTGTTATTATTATTATTATTATTATTATTATGTTTTATGCTTACTAATGTTTGAGTTCATGGTTTCTGAGACCATTCTACAGTAATTTGTTATAATTATATGCATTATCAACCAATCATAAACTCCACATGATCAACAGAAGTAAAAGAAAACATTGTATTTATCTGTTAGTCTTCAAATTAGTCTTGGTCCTATTGCCTTATGAAACAGTAACTGGATCACTATACAAAAATTAGATAATTAAGCCATACCGTTTTGGGTTAAAAACTCTACTGAGCACTCAGCAGCAGCAAATAAATACTATGAGAGCATGACCAACTAACACTGTGAATCATACGAGATGCATGGTGCTGTGGTTACTAGTAATGACGCACTAGCTACTAGTTCAATGCAGAATGAGAAATGTTCTCTCCTCTAACAAGACTTGTAACGACTATAGCAGCAAGGCTAGGAAAATTCCATACACTTTACTGTAGTGTCTCTTAGGCAAATCTTTGGGTCTGTGATGCATAATACCCTGTCATAGTCTATTTGGGGGCCAACAGAAGGAGTGAGGTCCTATTGGGCCAAACAGGTTCAATTGGCCTAAGGCTGGCCTTCTGTAAGTTAAACTATGAGGAAGTTTTACCTAAGAATTTCTGAGCATGTGTATGCTCTTAGGTGAAAAAATAATAAAAGTGCTTTATATAAACATTCTGTGTAATATAGTAGATTTAAAAGATTTTATTTTTTAGCGCTGATTCTTTGGTAAATGATTATAGTAATGGAGACGTAAACAATTTATGATTAAGATGCCAGATCATGCTTAGTGCTGACTTACTGCCTGGACTAAATGGACATTTAAATAATAAATGTGGCTTGAAGCACAGACAGTTATTTGGTATAAAATAAAGAATATTTTTAAGTATTTTTAGTGTATTTTTAAATGTTTATGCATTTTAAATTTATTGTATCTTTTTATCATATATATTTTTAAATGTTTGCTTATTAATTACACGATTATTCAGAGGTTTGTAAGTTTATATTATACTGCACTTTTATGGTACCTCTGTTCTGAAGAATTCATTCATTTTTATAAAAGTTATTAGCAGAGTTAATAAATTAACTTCTCTTTTGTTCCACTGTTTTTTTTTTTATTTTGGCTACTGTTTATTTGCTGTAGTGGCTATGTGTCCTGTTGTAGTGTGGTTTGTATTTTATTGGTTTGCTTCACACTGGGTGAGGGAACAATTTGAGCCTGCTTTGCTTTTCTGATTCATTATTTCTGCCTAGCTACTCATCAGACAATAGCATGATTGCTGAGTTTTCCTTACACTCAGCTGTAGATGCTTCATGAGAATTTATATCTAGACTTCAGAGTAAGTTTGTAAATATGTAACCTCTGCACCATCTTACTCATGTGTGCTTCCATAATTGTGTAGCCCCTAACCCTAATCCTACACATTACATTACTAAAAACCCTTTCCCTAACAGTAACACTTCACAAGACAAAAGGACACAGAATACAGACAACACAAACCATGTACAACATTGAATATATCTCCTTACCTAACACTCTAACCTTAAACCTGAACACTTGTTTACTCACATCTGCTATAACACCGTTTTGTACATCTTCACAATCATCACCTTTTAATTCAAACATTAATTTTCCTGCACACTGCTCAACTGAGCATTCACTCATTTGTGCATTTTCTCTTTTTTACACCCACAAAAACCTTTCTACCAAATATGATTCTACCTGTCGACTTAAACCAGCATATGTGCATAAATCAGTATCTACATCTAGATATGGTATGTGCATAAGTCTGTTATTTGATAAATGACATATCTTGTGAAGTCACTTTAAGAAAAAATGTTCATATGACAAATCCATGACTCATGAATAGGGTTCCCTTATTTCCACAGTGCAAGACATTTTATTTATCACAGGAAACTGAAGTCTTTTTGTACTATTTATCTATTTATATTGTTGTTTTTAGTTTACATTACTGTTCAAATTCATCTGAAGACTCAGTAAATGTGTAGCATCTCTATTGAAAAAGACTTTACTCTGGGTTCTTGCTGCAGTTATGAAGACCATAACTGTGACTCTCAGATTAATGAGACTGGGAATGTAAATATACAGAATATATACTGATTTTAAGACTGTGGTGCCCTACAGTACCCAGCCTACTCTAAGATACAATAGTTTATGAATTACTATATATAAGGAGGAGGAGGTCTTGGCATCATACCTCCTGTGTCAGTGAGTACTATGGGTACATTGGTCCATGCAAAATTGCTTTGATGGCTTGACAGAAAGTTTTGATATTCACTGTATATCTTATGCATTTTTACTTTATGTTTTGCATTTGTACTTTATTTATAAAAGTTGCAGGACTCACAATTTTCAATGTGATACTTCTGGTAAATAACATTTTGTAGTATTTTATATGAACTGGCTATGCCTTAAGTTGTTTTCTCTTATTTCTCTGACCAATTGTTCAGTGTTTAATATTGTTTCAAGCAGTTTTCTTTGTTTAGGTAGTGTTGAGAGGTATTTGTTTGTATCTGTTAAGAATATAGTTTATTTGCTTATTTAGTTCTAGTGTATTTAAATTAGTTTGCACGTTTTGGTTCTGATTTGCTGATAAATCTGTTTTTTGATTGGTGAGTTGTATTATTTTGTCTTTTTGTTACTTTTTTTATTTTAGTTGCTTTAGACTTCATTTCTATGGGTTAGAATGAGGTGGGCAGTGCTGCTTTTGGGGGATGCATGTGTAGACTCTGTGCATGTGTGGTTTCTTTTTTATGTGAGTGTATAGGGATGATTTATGAAGGATAGTTTTATTTTTTTTCAGTTAGGTTACACTTAATTTACATTGATTTTTGCACTGTACTTCTGTTTTTTGTGGTTGGGTATATATTGTTACTGCAGCTAGTTTTGCAGAGAACGCAGCCATTCTTTTTGTTGTCTAAATTTTTTTGTCCTTCAGAATAACATTTGTACATATTGCCAAATGTGTCTTTTAGTATATGATTTGTATGTATTGCCATACTCACAGGGGAATTAAATAAAACTATTTATATAGTCAGTGACCATATCAGAAGCATTCTCTATTCCCCCAGCCCATATCTATGTCTGTATGTCTCTCTTTCTTGAACCTTCAATAATTTTTACTGGAAATGACAAAAGACTGAAGACTATAGCACAATAAATTGTTAAAATTTAAAAAAGTGCTAATCACAAAATAGGTTTTACCATACATCATTGTATATAGCTAAATGTAGAATAGTGTGTGCATGTTGTACCTTTAAGAAGCATTTCAAGGTCAGCACATGCATATAAATAGCCAGCACGTGCTAGCTTCAGTGCCATTTTGTGAGTGCAGCCAGGGAGTGAGCATGCATGAATGTAATACCAAGTTTGTTTATACGTTTATCTAAGTTAAAGTTATTAAGCCTCAATCCTCATGTGTTTATACATAATAAAACTGCTTGAACAGAACCCACAAAGACTTGTCTATTTTATACTGACTAGACAAGCAACATGGTGTAAGAACCAAGATTCCAGAGACTGCTTTTCAGAGCTATGAGATGCAGAGTTAACAGTGAAGGTAAACTAAGAGAAATGAGCAGGAAAAAGAGCCAGAAACAAACCGAAGATAAAGAAAACTTGCACAAATGATTTATTTTATAAAAAAGATAAAATGGAGCATTACAACGGCAGAAACCACATTATTAAACAAGCAAGAGGCACAAAAGGTTTATTAATTAAATGAAATGTTTAAAATTCAGATATATGATAAAACAATTATCAAAGAGCACATAAGGGATTCAGAATAACTTCAGAACTGCGAAATGAGCATGTTTAAAGCAAAATGAGCATGTTTAGAGTAAAACAAGCATAAGAAAAGTATAATGGGCATGAGATTAAATGAGCAAAATAAATATATTAAATGGCAAAAAGGGCACATTACGCATAAATAAAGCAAGGCGACTGCATGTTTTTTGGCAAAGTAATGTGTTCAGGGCATAACTAGAGTTATTTGAAGTATCTCAGTGTGTAAAAGTGCTTACAGTGAATGCTTATTACTGTGCATTTATTCCGAAGAGTTTGTGTACAAAGTGCAACTATTTTGTAAAGAACAGTCGAAATACAGCCATTTCAAAAGTTTCTTGTGCTGGATGTGTCTATTTTCATAAAGTGCAGCCATTACAGAGTGTTTCTTGCACTGTAAAGAGTTATTTAGCAAGTGCAGCTATTTTGGAGAAGTTTCAGTGTGTTGTGGACTGTTTATTTGCAAAGTGCAGCTACTTTGAAACATTTCTTACTCTGAGCTTCTTCTGCCCAATGTATTCACCCAGTGCAGTTATTTTGAAATATTTCTTACAATGATAATAACTGACTTCTACATTACAGTAATTTTAATAGTATTACAGTGCCTGAAAGTCTTATTTTGCAATGTTTCTTACACTGATAAGAGGTGATTTCTTACAGTACAGTGATTTTAAGAGTATTATAGTGCCTGAAAGACTTATTTCACAAAGTTCAGTTATTCGGAGGCTTGTTGTGCTATTGGGCAAAGTTACAAACACTGGCATAAATTTCTGGCATATGTATATGTGTGTATGTTCATGCATAATTGCAAAAGCCTTCATTGGTCCAGTCTGGTGGACCCCAGCCATAAACAAACTCTACAACAAAAGGAGGAAGCTACTACAAGATAGAGCAAAATCCTTAAAAGGTAAGACACCCTTGATCACTATAAGTAAAAAACTAAGAGCTCTCATAAAATCATCCAAAGCAAATTTTGAGAGAAAAATAGCTAAAGACGCAAAAGACAATCATAAAGCCTTCTTTAGCTATGTTAGAAACCTGGGAGGAAACTCCCAGATATGCTTAGAACTAGTTCAAAATGATGTGAAGATTACTGATCCTACAGACATTGCCAACATACTGGCTGACAGGTTCAGTGCAAACTCCCCCCCCTCCCCCTCAAAAGGAGAGATATCTATACCAAGCGATTGCAGCCCCCCAAACATCTCCAACGCCCAAGTGAGAACTGCTCTCTCCAAAGCAAAAAATACAGCATCCATGGGACCTGATGGTGTCCCCGGCTGTGTGCTCCACGAACTCAACGAGGAATTAAACCCACAGCTAGGACAGCTGTTTAATCATAGTCTTACCTCTGGATACGTACCCAGGGAGTGGCGCACTGCAACTGTGGTCCCACTTCACAAAGGCGGTGCCTCCACCAACCCTGGAAATTACCGGCCCATTAGCTTGACAAGCCTTATCTGCAAAGCCATGGAGAGGATCATAATGGAAAACATAAATAAAGACATAGGGAATTTGCAGACTTTGGATCCATCCCAGTTTGGCTTTGTCAAAGGCAGATCATGCCTTCTAAACTTGGTTGACTTTTTCAAAACAGTCACCAAAGCCATTGATGAGGGAAAGGCAGTCCATACAGCCTACCTCGATCTGGCGAAGGCCTTCGATACAATACCCCACTCGGGTATCATTGAAAAACTCATCAGCTTAAATGTTAACCCATACATCACAAGATGGGTTGCAAACTGGCTGAGTGACAGAACCCACAGGGTCAGAGTTGCTGGTGCCATGTCAGACTCAAAGCCTGTCACAAGTGGTGTACCACAGGGCTCAGTCCTGGGCCCACTCTTGTTTGGCATCTACTTTTCCAAGTACAAGTAAACACAGGAGGGTTATGGCTGACAAAGTTTGCAGATGACTGCAAACTGGGCCATAGTAGAAAACACATCTGACACAGATATCCTTCAGAAGGGTCTCACAGAAAAGGATAACTGGTGCCAGAGCCATGGCCTAAAGTTAAATGCCAAAAAATGCATATACATACCCTTCGGAAAAACAAGGTTACCCCTAGCTACCAAATAGGTGGCACTCCACTGAGCACAGAAGAAGTTATCAGGGACCTGGGGACCCAGGTTGATAGTAGTCTGTCATTCGACACCCATGTAGCTAAAGTAGTTAGGAAGACCTTCTACATTGCCCACCTTATCATGAAGGGATTCTCATCTAGATCAAGGAGGTCATAGTCTCCTATACTCATCACTCTTCAGACCAATGATTGAGTACAATGCCCCATTCGGAATGTATCTGACCCGACACTTGCAGCAGCTGGAGAGGCCACAAAAGTTCCTCACCAAAAGGATAAAGGGTCTCAAACATCTGTCCTATGCTGCCCGACTGAAAGAACTCCAGCTCTATTCAGTCGCTACCGCTTGCTCAGAGGTGACCTTTGCCTAACATACAAGGCCATGTCAAACCCAGATTTGATGAATATGCTTCACCTCAAAAATCTAGATCCGTCAGAGCCACAAGGGCGGAGACTTAAACCTCGACACGGCTATTAATAGGACGTGCTGGAGGGATAGATTCATCACCCAAAGACTCCCTATGCTGTGGAATAAAATCCCGGTATATGTGAGGCAGAGCACCTCGCTGGCCTTGTTCAAGAGAAATCTTGACCAATGGATGGGAGATCGCAGATATACCCCAGGGATTACCTCAGTGTCACTGCTCGACAGAGGCACAGCAAAATAATGGGTATAGTTCCCCATACTAAAGGGGTGGCGTAAGCCACAAAACTATGGGCTAGGCTTGCAAATGCCCTCGGGCAGATAGCCTAGTATGAACCTATGAACCTATAAACCTATTGGAATGTGTTAATATGGCAGATGGATTTCAAAAACACTCACCATTGGTGTTTGATCAGAATATTGCAGAGAATTGGAGAATATTTGAGAAAGAGTTTGATATTTTTATACAAGCAGCTTATTTTGACAAAGATGCACCTACCAGAGCATTCATTTTGCTAAACTTAGCTGGGTCAGAGGCCATTGAAAGAGAACATTAATTTGTGTATGCACCAGCACTATATGAGGGAGA
Source organism: Protopterus annectens (assembly GCF_019279795.1). NCBI lineage: Eukaryota > Metazoa > Chordata > Ceratodontiformes > Protopteridae > Protopterus > Protopterus annectens. Next base: position 163,125,571 of record NC_056751.1, on the reverse strand, counting down.
AGGTGAAAACCGTCATATTGCTGTACAGGCAAATCCTCATTACTGAGTACTTTCAGTATCCCATTTGACAGATATAGATTCCTCAGGATACCATTTGAAATAAATTCTGCAAGTGAAGCCCTCCAGCGTGCAATGGAGCAAATTTTTTCCAGTTATCCTTGTGCCATAATAGTAGATGATTTATTGGTTGGAGACAATGGTGAAGGAGAGCATGACAGAAACCTTAAGAAAGTTCTAGACAGAGCACGTGAAATGAACTTAAAATTCAATCCTCTGAAGTGCAAATTCAGACTACCAGAAGTTGCATATGTAGGTAATTTATTTACAGTACTAGCACTGGCTTGACACCAGACCTGTCCAAGCAAGCAGTCATTCTTGAGATGCCAGCACCAGATAATATCAGGCTCTAAAACGTTTTCTTGGTATGGTTAATTATTTAGGCAAGTTTATGTCAGAATTCAGTGAGTTGACAGCACCTTTGAGAAAGCTGACAAACAAAAATGTTACATGGTCTTGGATGGAACAGCACCAGACAGCATTTGAAGACCTTAGGCACAAAATTGCCGCCCCACCTACATTAAGATATTATGATGTCAATAAACCAGTAACTCTGAAATGCAATATGCTGAAGCTGAGAAAGAACTTTTGGCAATAGTATTTGCATGGTCAAAGTTTCATTATTATATTTATGGTTAAGCTAGTCAGATTGAAACTGATCACCACTCTCTAGTTACTATTCTAAATAAGCCTATGCATTCAGCTCCTGCTAGATTACAAAGAATGATATTCAAATTAAAAAAGCACAACTTCAAAATGGTCTGTGCAAAAGGCAGACTTCTTTATCTGGCTGATACCTTATCCAGATCGTCCAGAAATAAAACACAACAGCTTCATGCAGAGAATTTTGACTTTGTCATCATGGAAGGCCATAATTTTTCTACCACGAGACTTGATGAGCTGAGAAATCATCCAAAGACTGATACAATTTTGCAAATGCTCAACCACTACATTAATGTTGGATGGCTGCCAAAGCAATCTAGTGTACCTCCTGAAGTGCAAACTTATTTTCCTTACAGAGATGAAATGTTGATGGAAGATGAAATTATTTTCAAAGGTCCTAAAATTGTTGTTCCTGCTTCCTTATTACATGAATATATCCAGATTTTGTGTCTTGGTCACCCCGGTTCTGAATCTACCAAAAGAAGGGCGAGAAAACTAGTATTTTGTCCTTCTCTAGTAAAATTCATTGATAAATTGTTTTCTTCTTGTTCAGTATGCAATAGTACTAAACGGCATTTGCAAAAAGAACCACTTCAGCTAAGTCAAGTTCCTGAACTACTTTAGTGAACAGTAGCCACTGATATATTTGAGTGGAACAATCAGCATTACTTAGTGTTGGTAAACTCTTATTTGAACTGGTTTGAGATTGATTTACTACCTAACCTAATGTCCACTGCTATCACTAAGTTAAAATGTCATTTCTCAGTCCATGGTAGTCCACACAAAGTTGTTTCTGAGAATAGTACTCAGTTTATTAGTCAGTTTGTTGTTTCAGAAATTTGCAAAAGACTGTGACTTTGTACATGTTACTAGTAGTCCAGAATATCCACAGTCAAATGGACTAGCTGAAAGTGCAGCACAGAGTGCAAAGCAATTATTTGAGAGGTCAAAGCATGATAATACCGATGTCTGAATTTACTTAATCTCATAAACATACCCCGTGATGATATACTTGGCTCGCCTACTCAAACATTTTTGTCTAGGCAAACCAGAATAACACTGCCTATTAGTTTCAGTTTGTTGAGACCTAAAGCAAAGAACAACAGGACAATCAGACCCCAATTATTCAGAAAGCATTTTTTCCAGAAGTCCAGTTATGATAAATTGAGCAGATTTCTTCCTCCATTGAAAGAAGGAGAGACTGTAAGGATATAAACGGTGAAAGGTTTCAACCAGGTTGGTCAAGTAACAGTTATATGTACTGAGCCAAGATCCTCCTTTGTAGAAGCTGAGGGTGTGGAGTACAGGAGAAATCGTAGACATTCTTCCTGTACCAGAATCGATATTACAGCATTGTTCCTGTGATACAGACTCTATATCTCAGAGCAATTCAGACAATGTTCCTATTGCAGAACATGTCTTAACTTCTACTTCCATTCCTGATGATGTTCCTGATGTCCCTAAAGTTGAACATTCGGCAGAGACAGTCCCAGTTGCTAGACCTGATTCTCATTTCTATGTCACACGATTTGGTCATATCTCCAGACCTAGTGTGAAATACACAGCAACCTGGGCATAATTGTTTATAAGTATTTAGTTCTGTACAATTGCATGACAAATAATTATTTGTACTGATTGCATATCAATTAAAGTTGTCAAGTCAACATTGTATGACTTATTTCTCAAAGATGGAGCATGTAGAATATTGTGTGTATGTTGTACCTTTAATAAGCGTTTCAAGATCAGCATGTGTTTATAAATAGACAGCACATGCTAGGTTCAGTGCCATTTTGTGAGTGCAGCCAGAGAGTGAGCATGTATGAGTGTAACAGCTAGTTTGTTTCTAAGTTTATTTAAGTTAAAGTTATTAAGCCTCAATCCTGATGTGTTTATACATAATAAAGCAGCTTGGACAGAACCCACAAAGACTCGTCTATTTTATCCTGACTAGATAGGTGATACTAAACAAAACCTCAGTTTTGTCAGCAATGTATATTTTAGACAATTCTTTCTTTCCAGATATGGACATGTGTTCATTGTTTTTCTGGGGGAGAATATCTGGAGTGGCTTCTGTTCTTCTTTACAGACTCTGACTTTATATTGTTGCAATGTGACATTTTTTCCACTAGAAAACCTTTTTTTTTCAACAGTCATAGAGTAATTTCTTTTTCTTTTGTTTTTCCTTGATTTTATTGTGTTACTTAGTATATCTTAGCATTTTGTCACCTCATATCCAAAGGCCACTTCAGTTGCTTTGTAGTCTTGTTTTCAGTCACATCAGTTTGTAGGGTTACAGTTCAAAACAATGGAGTTTAAAGGACACATATTTAGGAAATTATGGAAATTACTTTTCTTAACATTTATGAATACATTGTGAGCCTCAGTCCTTAAGTTATATCATATCTGCTAGTTTTCATAAGCACAAAGTTTTACCATTAAATCAATGCCATACAACAATATTTTCCTGGCCTTGATAATGAAATTAAAAGGCAGTCTCAAAGAACACTACCCCATTATGAACATATCTTTGCAGCTTTGGAATACAAATCATCATAACCACTGTGAGTGAAGCAGAATAGTTTTTACCCATGAACATCAGCTAAAAAAGATTGTCACATTATGCTCTTGTTGTCATGTGATTCATGATGAATTCTGCAACACTGTAATGATATATGTGTAATGAGAATGCCACCGAGGTCACAAAGAGAACATGTAGTTCCTTGTCAAGCCTGGTCAGTAACATCTATTCCTGGAACTTCCTAATAGCAAAGCTTTGTGTGTGTGTGTGTGTGTGTGTGTGTGTGTGTGTGTGTGTGTGTGTGTGTGTGAACATGCACGTGTGCTTCAGCTAAAGGCCATCCATGCTGTTAAGTAATAATGCTTACTTACAGCAGAAAATGAGCCCTCTGATGTGCCTGTGTGTGTATTTGAATTTCATAGCAGTGATTGATCACCAGCAAGCAAAAAATAACAAGACTCAAGCAGCATAGATCCTTAAGTTACCGTGTATGTGTGTCTCCTTGCTCTTCTCAGCTTGCTGTGTTTATTTTTAAAACGATCCTTTTAAAAGGGAAATATAAGTGCACATCACACTTATGCGTACAGACATTATGCTAAAACATTATTTTTCTGTTGTCTTACATGTATGCTATCAAGCTTTTCTGCCTTAATGTTATTTCAAATCTTGCAGAGTCTGTTATTTTTAAAACATTTCTCCGTGTTGGCATAACATCATGCCTAAATGACATCTAAGCAAGCAAAAGTATTTCAAGGATACCTTGGAAAACTGAAATTTACTTCTTAACATAGGAGCACATTTGCTGCTCTTTGTAAGGAACAGTATGGGAAAAGGTAAAGTGATAAATTAAACATCCCTATGAGAAAAAAAATCTCATTACTAATTGTAATTGTTGGCATACTATATTAAAATGATCTTGTACAGATTCAATATAGTTTTAATATATATATTTTTTCAGAATAGTAAAGTCAAACCCCTAAACATCTTGTTAATAGGTCAAACTTTGAAGAAGGGCAAACAGCCATTCAGTGCAAAAGCAATTAACCTGCTTGCAGGAGTTTTATAATTCAAAGTGCTAAATACTTCAGAAATCCTGGATGGGTGCAGTCACATTCATTGGAACTTGGATAGTCATGCGACTGTAGGAAAAAAGATTGCTTTCTTGCTGCTAATCAGTCCTTTATCACTGGTATTCCTTTGTTGCTTTTTTGATTTTGTCTACACATATGCATAAAGACTAGAGAAATACTTTGTTGTTCAAAATGGAATATAATACAGCAAAAATACAGAAAGCTTAGTAAACACCTACCACGAATCAAGCAGTCAGTCACTAAGTCAATTTCTCAGGCTATATGCTGTGAGCCTTTCTAAGACATATAAACAAGTAGCCTCATCTTCAATTTCATAACATCATTAAAACCATCTTAGTTTTAAAATTAGCAGAAAATTTGATTTGAACCAACCACACAAGAAAAGGAGCTTGTACTAATATTATTTTCTGAATCAGTTGTCTGTTTTCTTATAACTTATTTGAAAATTATTTACCTTTATCTGCAACTTATTTCTAGCATTGACATATCTAACCAAAATTCAAAATTCAGTTTCATTTGCACGTTCTCTAAGAATTTATATGCAGAAGTTGGGAGACAATTATGAAATGTGCATTTTAATCCCATCTCTGCAACTTTTGGTATTATGGAACATTTATTTTGTGATTTGTTTAGATTTTTTATATATTTCCTGATAGTACTAATTTTTCTCAGAGAAGACTAGGTTCTGTTTTCTAGCAGTTTCATTGTGCAATAGGCAATTAATAAAAGAAAGATAACGAGGCAGTATACATTTGTGTTTTGATACACTTGATTTCTTCATACATGGGATTATTTGTGTAGTTATTACACTATATCTAGCAATGCAGTAACAAAGTCATCATGTGCTTACACTGTGAAATAGAAAGGTAATTAAACAATAATTTTCTGTCCTGGAAAATCTGTGTACATCTACCAATGGGGAATATATCACAACCAATGGGTTACAAGAGGCTTTTAATGAGAAACTTGGGGAATAGGGAAGAAAACGACCTTAAGTTGGGAGGCATATTTCTCAACTGCCCATAATGTTGCAGACTGTCCAGATTTTTGCCTAATATTTAGGTCTTTCCTCATAACATTTCTGGTTTTCTGTCAAATCATTCAGGATTGAAGTCACTAAAAAATGGCAACCATTAGAGTTTCAGACCTCATATTATTCAGAAAAGACATGCCTTTTTGGTCTCTGCTCCCCTCGCACTATTATTTTTGGCTTTGTCCAGAATTCTTGCACTAAGAGGTTGAGAGGTATAGGAAGCAACTAAAATGTATGACAGCATAATAAGAGGAAGATTCACCATTTCAGTCTCATAAATATTTCAAATGTCTGTATCTTACTGCAGTCCACACAGCACTGCTATGTGAACTCGTACTTTACAGAAAACTGTGATTTTAATAGTATACATGTGTGAGACTCACCTTATTCACCTTTTATATTCAGCAGAACAGTCTTGTAAGGACCTCCCCTAAAAGAATATTAACTTACCGCTCATTCACTGAGAGCTGCCTCTGTCAGACTCCATTGTACTTAGAAGGTCAGTCAGGGAAGAACTCCTCTAAAGAAAGATTATTTGTAAAGATTTATAATTTAGCTTAGTAATTGTAAAGTGGCAAATCACAGACAGGCAATGAATTACTGTCCTTAAAACAATTTACAATTTACCATGATGATAAATTAGAACGCTAAATATTCTGTGTTTACTGCTAAAGTGGTTTAGTGAATCCATGGAACAGTAATTAAATTAATTTTAGTACTGGTAGAATTTTCCAGGAAGGATGAACTTCAAGATCTTTTTTCTTTATTGGAAGGACTACTGTCACATCCTTGCTAGCTTCCTATCTTATCAATATCCTTTTCAGGATCAGACTAAGCTAAATAGTGATGCTTCCCTTTAAAATTACCACTGACTAGTGGTCAGCTACTCTTTCCCTTGCAGACTGAGACAATAGCAGTTTTGGGTTTTTCCTTTGTTTGTGATCCTGACAGTATAAGCAGATCTCCAACTGCCTAAAATATAGTCAGGCCTAATTATCATTTATAGATGTACATTACGACTGCAGTGGTAATGATCACTAATGACTTTATATTAAGGGAGGAGAGCGATTTAAGTTTATCAGCAGTAGTCTCAAATAAAAGAAATATGCCCCATTAAATTATATGGCATGAATAGAAACAATATGATCCAGTGCCTCATTGATTGGATCCCTAAAATTATAAACATGGATCCAGCTTTCCAAGTAACCTGCCTGCAATGCATCAGTGTCCATGCTCTCAGGTTATCATTTTACATTAATATTTGGGGAAAAAGGTACTAATGAAGAATGTCTGGAGTCTAAAAAACATTTCTAATCAGAGCAAATGGATAGGATGAAACAATGATCTTGTACTGTAGTCTTAGGCAAATGGAGACAGTTATGGCCACTTATCAATACCTTAAAGCAACTAAAACACTCACACTAGAGCAAGCTTTACATCATTTTTTAGAGAAGAATCCCAAAATGTACAAGTCCCCTGAAGAAACATTCAAAACACTATGCCAAGATGGGCAATCACATAACAGGAGAAAGTGGGCTGGGTTGTATCGCAGGTGAAATACCAAGGAAAGGCCTATTTCCTTGAGAAATGTAGCTCTGCTCTGACCCAAAGCAAATTCAGGGTGAGAATCTACCAGTATTCTGATAAGATGCTAATAGTTTTGCAAATCATGGCTGACTGTGTGGTGGGACCATGGAATGGTCATTCTAAGTTGGTATTGTCCTCCTTTTATGGAACAAACCACCCCTTTTTCTGTCTCCAGGATTTCCACTTCTCCTACTATGAATCAGTAGTGCCTCAGAAGCACATAACACACGTATTCTCCCAACAGAAGGTAAGTATGTTGCTAATTTGGTAGAAGAGCATGGACTACAGGCAAAGGCCAGAGTAATTGCACAGTTTTGATTATCAAAATAGAATGTTGTGCAGACTAAGTTGAGGAAGCAAAGGGTAGAAATTATGCAGAACAGCTTAACACTCTTATACATTGAAAATGGCAGACAGGCTTCATATTTGTGGATGACTCAGTGACAGCTGTGATCCTGAAACTATACACAAGTCAGAGTCTGTCAGCAACCTACACTGCAAAGCAGAGATACATATTCACAGAGCAAGGTTACATATTCACAGAGCAAGGTGAAGGTCACCCCAGGGGAAGCTTCTCTTATATTAGGTGATACATTAGTACTAACAGTGCTGATGGTATTCCACACTCAAGATAAAATGCCTATTTTGTTTGTGCAGCTACACATCAGTAATAATTTAGTCACCCAGGGCATATAATTATGATGTTTTGACCATGTCATAGACTTTAGAACTAGTTTAGTGATTAGCTGGGAAGTAGGACTTTTCTACTACAGGGTAAAGGATGAATTGTGTGCTAATAGACTCAACAACTCTCTCCAGCTCATGGAAAAATCTCTAGCAGAAATGTTTCATGTGTAGGACAATTAGATGCAAAAAGGATATATAACTCTAAATCCTTGCCTGTGCTGCTCTCTCTGGGTTACAAAACAATCTTCTGTGTACTGCAGTATCCCTCTGCCTCCTCATTTGGATCTCTTTTATTTCCTTTTACCCCACTTTTACTCTCTGGAATGCACTAGGTAAAATGTAAATAATTTGCACAAGCTACATGTATTTTCTAATACCAATCTGCATCTGGACTGGCGAGACTGTGGAATGATATGTTACTTTACCTGACAGAGAATGTACACATATTGGAAAAAAAGATTGATTTGATCCATACTCCAAGCAGTGTCAACTTCCTTATTTAACAAAATTAAACCTCTTAAGCTAAGAAAAGAGCACACACAGGGAATTGCTGATGCAAGCTGTGAAGATATGTGAAGGCTGCCAGCCTAGCTAGCTAGAATTTGTAGATAATTCTGTCATGCAAATATTAATATAAGCCACAGGCTTGTTCTCTTAAATGGAAGGAAATGCTGTTAAATGTGGAACTGCAAAAATGTAACAACAGTGCACTCTGCTGTAGGAAAGCTGATAAGTCAAGCATTGTGTAATTGTTTGATGTCAAAACCTGGAGCCGAGATGTCTAAATGAAGGAATTCTTCCTATTATTTTGAGGCCAGAGTTAAAGGTAGAATTTACATGTATAATTTATTTTATTGATCTGGCTTCCTGACCAGCTGCAAGATCAAAAGGGCTATTAGCCTCTGAGTTTCTGTTAGCCTGGGAAAACCAGAAAAGTGTTAAGAATTATGTAATGCGAAGCAGCACTGTGCTATCAGTTTAAGGAGACAGAATCAGAGAGCATTTAGCATTTGTCTTGAGAACATCCAGCTCATCAGCACTGCCTGTATGTAAGTTTATTTTAGAACTGTCAAGAATAAAACAAATGCTCCATACGCAAGCCTCCAATAAAACGCCAATGTTATAACCCAGAAAATAGGAGGCTATGACGGCTGAGACCACAAACGCTCGTGAATCTAAACAAACAGTCAGTCACAAGCATATATATTGCAAATGTCACTTAAATCCACCAAAGGTATCGAAAAATCAGCTTTCAAAGACTCAATTTAAAGATGTTTTAAATCCTTTAATACATATAGGCAAGCGCTTTCACCATAAAAGGCTTCCTCAGACCATTAACAAAACAAAAAGGGGAGTCATATTTATAGTAATTAATTCATGACCTCACTTCCTTCATTAATAATAACAGATTAAAATCACTTTAAACATTTTATAAATCTATCAAGCATTCACGATACACAAATATTAAACAAAACAAATAAAACTTTAAATACCTATTTGATATATAAAAACCTATATAAAAACTACAGTATATCCAACAGTTTATTCATTTCCTAAGTCTTTTCCTTTTAAAATTGGCCTAATAGGGACTCTATCATTCAAACCTGGTGGAACATCTGCTCTCAACCTGATTATCCATTTTGTTTCATTCTGTTCTGTTTTATTCCATACATCACCTCTTCTAATAGAAGGTGAATAGATTTGAATAACCAAAAATTTAAAGTGGTGCTCTATAGATGTCTCAAGTATATGCTTGGATAAAGCATTTTTATCAGATTTTATTTTAATACTATATAAATGCTCCCTCACTCTATCTCTTAAACGTCTGTCAGTTTTGCCCACATAAAATGCAGGGCATGCACCACAGGTTGCCAGGTAAACTACATGTTGAGAATTGCAGTTAGCTGAAGGAGAAAATCTATATTGTACATGACTTACAGGGTGTGTAAAAGATGCTGAAGCATTGATATATGAACAAAAATTACATTTCTGATATGGTCTGGTGGTATTATAACTATATTTATCTTTACCGAGAGTACGTGATTCAATGCGTCCATAACTGCATAACATTCTATGTAGGTTCATCCTATTCTTATATGTAAATCTGGGACCATCTCCTATTATCTTACTAATACCAGGATCCAGTCTTAAAATGCCCCAGAATTTCATATAGGCATCTTTAACATCTCCTACATCTTGAGTATAAAACATACTAATTTGAATAGATTCTCCATCTTCATATGTTTTCATGGTATTTTTCTCTTCCTTATTTTCCTTCTCTGCAAAATATGGGGAAGCGATGCTTTTCCTTAAAGTATCTATTGTAGCCATATTCTGATCAATCTCCTCTATCGTATATGCCCTTTCAGTTAGTTGCTGTTTCAATTTAACTATCTCTTCTCTATATCCATCATCTGTGGGATTCATTCTTGATGCCCTTATGGCTTGTCCTTTAATGATATTCCTAAAAATAAACCTGGGGTGCATACTAGATCTATGTAACAGAGAATTTCTGTAACAAGATTTCCTATGCACACCTGTATTAAGCAAGCCACTGGGTAATCTCTCCACATATACATCTAAATATGAAATATATTGTTCTGAGGCTAACATAGTAAACTTTAAATAACTAGTTAAAGAGTTTATTTGTTGAAAAAATGTCATTAATTCTGAATAGTCAGATTTCCAAATAAAAAAACAAATCATCTACAAAACGGACGTAAAAACATACGTTCTGCTTGTAACTGTCCAAATTAAATAACATTTCAGTCTCCCAATCATCCATAACAAGGTTGGCGTAGATATTGGCAAAAGGAGTGCCCATAGCTACGCCATCCCTCTGGTGAAATATCTGATGATCAAAAGTAAAAATATTATAACTTAATACCACATTCATCAATTTACAAATAGTATTCGTTTCAGTTTCAGTCAAAATTAGATGTCTTTTCAAACACCTATAAATACTCTCTATTCCTTCTGTATTCGGAATATTAGTAAAAAGTGAGTGCACATCCATTGTTACCAACCAGAACTTGTATGTATCTGGTATATCCTTCATTACTTCATATAACATGGTTAGAAACTGTTTAGTGTCTTTTAAAACATGTATATGTTTATCCACAATTGGTCGTAATTTAGTTTCAAGGTATAAAGAGATCGGTTCAGTAACCCAGCCCTGCCCCACAACAATAGGTCTCATGGGTGGGTTAATATTATCTTTATGTGTTTTTGGTAACCCCTGAATACATGGTATCAGGGGTTCATCAATAGAGCAAAATTTAAACAAATTATCATATATCATCCCTAGTTGATGGCTATCGTTTATAACCTTAGACACTTCATCAATAATCTTATCAACTTGTACAACATCAATTTTTTGGTAAAACTTCATATCACTTAGCATGTTATTCATATTTAATATATACTGTTCAGTGTCCATTATAACAATAGGACCTCCTTTATCTGCAGGCCTGATAGCTATACTCAAATCTTCTCTAAGGTTTTTCAAAGCTATTCTCATATCATGGTGTAAATTTCCATACCATTTTTTGTTTCTATTCTTTTTATTAACTTCATGTAGTTCTTGCTCCACAAATTTAGAATAGGCTTCAATCAGTGGGTGCATATTGGGAATGTAGGTACTAGGTTTTTTAAGGGTGTTAAAGCATTTTGTATTACTTTTACCATTGTCTAACATAAATTGGACATTCCTTGCAAATAATTTTAAGTCCAAAACAGAATCAGTAATTTCACTTTTAACAGAGGGTACAATAAAGTAAGTAAAAGTGAAGTTTTACCAAAAAATTGATGTTGTACAAGTTGATAAAATTATTGATGAAGTGTCTAAGGTTATAAATGATAGCCATCAACTAGGGATGATATATGATAATTTGTTTAAATTTTGCTCTATTGATGAACCCCTGATACCATGTATTCAGGGGTTACCAAAAATACATAAAGATAATATTAACCCACTCATGAGACCTATTGTTGCGGGGCAGGGCTGGGTTACTGAACCGATCTCTTTATATCTTGAAACTAAATTACGACCAATTGTGGATAAACATATACATGTTTTAAAAGACACTAAACAGTTTCTAACCATGTTATATGAAGTAATGAAGGATATACCAGATACATATAAGTTCTGGTTGGTAACAATGGATGTGCAGTCACTTTTTACTAATATTCAGAATACAGAAGGAATAGAGAGTATTTATTGGTATTTGAAAAGACACCTAATTTTGACTGAAACTGAAATGAATATTATTTGTAAATTGATGAATGTGGTATTAAGTTATAATATTTTTACTTTTGATCATCAGATATTTCACCAGAGGGATGGCGTAGCTATGGGCACTCCTTGTGCCAATAGCTACGCCAACCTTGTTATGGTTGATTGGGAGACTGAAATGTTATTTAATTTGGACAGTTACAAGCAGAATGTATGTTTTATGTCCGTTTTGTAGATTATTTGTTTTTTATTTGGAAATCTGACTATTCAGAATTAATGAATTTTTTCAACAAATAAACTCTTTAACTAGTTATTTAAAGTTTACTATGTTAGCCTCAGAACTATATATTTCATATTTAGATGTATATGTGGAGAGATTACCCTGTGGCTTGCTTAATACAGGTGTTCATAGGAAATCTTGTTACAGAAATTATCTGTTACATAGATCTAGTATGCACCCCAGGTTTATTTTTAGGAACATCATTAAAGGACAAGCCATGAGGGCATCAAGAATGAATCCCACAGATGATGGATATAGAGAAGAGATAGTTAAATTGAAACAGCAACTAACTGAAAGGGCATATACGATAGAGGAGATTGAACAGAATATGGCTACAATAGATACTTTAAGGAAAAGCATAGCTTCCCCATATTTTGCAGAGAAGGAAAATAAGGAAGAGAAAAATACCATGAAAACATATGAAGATGGAGAATCTATTCAAATTAGTATGTTTTATACTCAAGATGTAGGAGATGTTAAAGATGCCTATATGAAATTCTGGGACATTTTAAGACTGGATCCTGATATTAGTAAGATAATAGGAGATGGTCCCAGATTTACATATTAGAATAGGATGAACCTACATAGAATGTTATGCAGTTATGGACGCATTGAATCACATACTCTTGGTAAAGATAAATATAGTTATAATACCACCAGAGCATGTCAGAAATGTATTTTTTGTTCGTATATCAATGCTTCAGCATCTTTTACACACCCTGTAAGTCTCCAAATGAAACACCTTAGGACACACCACGAGAAGTATAAAATCTTCTTTTATTCAAATCAGCATAAAGAGTAAAAAGATGAGCGCTTTTGCATGCTGAGATGCACGCTTCTTCAGATCTCATTTAATAACAGATTTTACTTGATTCTTATACTAAACAGTGGCCAATGCAGACACCCTGTAAGTCATGTACAATATAGATTTTCTCCTTCAGCTAACTGCAATTCTCAACATGTAGTTTACCTGGCAACCTGTGGTGCATACCCTGCATTTTATGTGGGCAAAACCGACAGACGTTTAAGAGATAGAGTGAGGGAGCATTTATATAGTATTAAAATAAAATCTGATAAGAATGCTTTATCCAAGCATATACTTGAGACATCTATAGAGCACCACTTTAAATTTTTGGTTATTCATATCTATTTACCTTCTATTAGAAGAGGTGATGTATGGAATAAAACAGAACAGAATGAAACAAAATGGATAATCAGGTTGAGAGCAGATGTTCCACCAGGTTTGAACGACAGAGTCCCTATTAGGCCAATTTTAAAAGGAAAAGACTTAGGAAATGAATAAACTGTTGGATATACTCTAGTTTTTATATAGGTTTTTATATATCAAATAGGTATTTAAAGTTTTATTTGTTTTGTTTAATATTTGTGTATTGTGAATGTTTGATAGATTTATAAAATGTTTAAAGTGATTTAAATCTGTTATTATTAATGAAGGAAGTGAGGTCTTGAATTAATTACTATAAATATGACTCCCCTTTTTGTTTTGTTAATGGCCTGAGGAAGCCTTTTATGGTGAAAGCGCTTGCCTATATGTATTAAAGGATTTAAAACATCTTTAAATTGAGTCTTTGAAAGCTGATTTTTCGATACCTTTGGTGGATTTAAGTGACATTTGCCTTATATATGCTTGTGACTGACTGTTTGTTTAGATTCATGAACATTTGTGGTCTCAGCCGTCATAGCCTCCTATTTTCTGGGTTATTTTAGAGCTGTGTTTTTTCTTAGATAGATCTAGGAAATAGGAAGATTAGATTTGTTTTTTTTTCTGTATTGATATCAGAACTATGCTACTGTATTATTTGACACATTTTCTTGTGTCTGAACTCTTGAATAGCACTGTGTAGTAAGAAGTATTGTCTTGTGTTTTTATTATTTATTATTAAATATTTTAAACATTTCAACTGTGGCTGTTTTGTGTAGAGATAATTTAAGCTCTAGAGTGCATTGCATGTATATAATGATACTGTCCAAGTCACTCTTATAAGCTTTGCTGATCAGTCACACATCATTTGGATAATAATATTGCACAATAATAATTGGACATCCTTTGTTAAGAGCCGTTTTAGTAGCTGATAAATATTAGTGGGTGGTGGCAGTGATTTCTACAGTATAGTCTCGGTAAAAGGGGTATGGCTGGAGAACCTGTGCCAGCCTTCACCAGAAGTGTCTGTGTGGTTGTATATTACTCTTAGCTCAAAGTGTGTGTGTGTGTGTGTGTGTGTGTGTGTGTGTGTGTGTGTGTGTGTGTCAGCTACTTAGGCAGGGACACAAAGCACTGGTTGGACAGAGAGGGTGCTGTAGGTTTTAGCTTGGCCACTAGGCTGAGATCTGGACCCTATAGCTGTGCCACTGGGGAGTCTTACTGGGGATCTGGGGAGAAAGGGAAAAACAAGCCCCAGACTGACTGTGATCTCTGTGTGCTCTTAAGGGAAATTGTGCTTTACTGTGTGTGTATTTGTTATCCTTCCCAATGTGGACACCCTTCACTGGTATTTGTGGTGAGGATTGAGGCTCCTTGATTGCTCGGCCAATGCACGGGTGCCACATATTAATTGTTTGGCAGTGGTGGGATATCTACACCATATATTAATTGGTTGGCACATACTAATTGGCTTGTAGTGGTGTGGATAGTGAATTCCTTTAGCTTGTGTACAGTGATCACTGAAGGTGTTTTGTATTCTAAATCAGGCACAAAGTAAATACTCAGAGTTCAGATCACATTTGTTTTATTTCTTTTGTTAGCTTAGTTCGACAGGGAGAGTAGGCAAGCATGTCAGCAGAGGAGTATGGGAAGCTGACAAGGAGCCAGCTGGCTGAGATGTGCCAGGCTAGGGGACTGGTGCATGGAAACCTAACTAAGGCAGACATGATTGGAGCATTGGTCACAGCTGCATCAGAAAACAGCAACCAGGAGGACAATTAAAGTGGCCATGGTGATCTACAACACTCAGGGAATGGACAGCTCAACCTTTGTGCAGAGGACTTAAAAATCCATCTGGAGCTAAAGAGACTTGAGTTGGAAACCAAGTGTTTGCAAACAGAAGTAGCAGAGAAACTGAGATGTCTACAGGCTGAGGAGAATGAGAAACTGCTACACCTGGAAGCTGAGGAATTGGAAAGGCAGAGGCAACATGAAAAGGAGTTGCTGACTTTTTGACATAGTCATGGAGGTAATGAGGAAGGGAGACGCTGGACCCCAGAAGCACAAAAGGTCAGTAAATTTCTTCTGCAGTTTAAAGAGTGGGATAATTTTGATAGTTTCATTCATATGTTTGAGAGGGTATGTAAACAGTATGATGTTGACCAAAGGGTCTGGGTACAGTTCCTGACCCCCTTACTCCATGGTAAAGCTGTAACTATTTTGTCCAAAATGTCTGACATTGACTGTTTTAATTATACTGCTGTTAAAAACTGCTTGTTAGAATTTTTTAAGCTAACATCTGAAATGTATAGAAAAAAGTTTTGTGAGCATAGACGGAAGGCAGATGAAAGTATGTGTACGTATGTTGCTGAACTGAGCACTTATTTTCATAGGTGGGTGAATGGATGTCAGGTCACCACTTTTGAAGGGTTTACAGACCTTTTGATGAGGGAACAAACTCTTAGCACTTTGCCTGAGGACATGAAAATCTGGTTAGCTGATAGACAATGTGCTACTTCAGAGGAGTTGGGGAAGAAAGGAGACCTATACCTAGCAAGCAGGGCATCCCTGAACAGGAAAGGGACCCCATGCACTGCTCATGCATCTAAACGAACCCATGGTGGGCAGCCCAGACTGCCCCAACAGAATCTGCCAGTAGCAGGGGAAGCCACTAGTCCAGGTACATGTTCAGGACCTAGGGATAAATGTTTTGAATGCAAGCAGTAGGCCCATGTGGCATACAGATGCCCATGGATGCAAGTTAAGGAACAAAAGGTGAGAGATCCAGTAAGTGGGGAAGACAAAATGCCAATAGTAGGTTGTCTTGAGACAACAGGGGTACTGAACTACCATCCTGCAGATGTCCTGCTAGGGAAGGATTTTGATGAGGCAGTACTATGTGTTAATGCAGTTACATGCAGTCAGGCTTCCAGACAAGTATGTTGGTCTGGTAGCCTGGGGGAGACCCAGACAGACCACATTGCAGTCAGGACTGGTGAGGTGGTTACTTCAGGGAGGAAGCTACGCTGTAAGAGTGAGACTGAAGGTGAGCTACAGATGCTTGTGGGTACTGATGTTCCCTTGGACAGAGTAACTACAAAGGTAGAAGTGAGTAGTAGTACCCAGGCTGACAGTGAGGCACCACTGTCAGAGAATGCCAGACTTCCTGTGGAAGGGCAGCTGGGAAGGGTTACAATGAGAGAGTTCAGACAGGCTCAGCTCTCAGACCCTACATTGCAAGGCCTAAGGCAGGCAGCTAGTGAGGCACCTGATTCTCAAGGGAAGGGGGAATCTGTATACTGGGACAAAGGGTTACTGTACAGAGAGTGGACCCCTGAGGAAGGGCTAGAAGGTGAGAGAGTACAGCTGTTGGTAGTGCCTAGAGCCTACCATCTGGCGTTTCTAGCCATAGCCCATGATATTCCCTTTGCAGGTCATATGGGTATAAAACATACAAAGAGACATATTATGCAGAACATCTATTGGCCTGAAATTTCCAGAGATATAACAGGTTGCTGCAGGACCTGTGAGCAGTGACAAAAGGTAGGCAAGGCAGGAGACAAGTTGAGAGCTCCTTTGATTCCTCTGCCTGTGATTGAGGATCCATTTCAGAGGGTAGCTATGGATATTGTGGGTCCCCTGAGTACCTCAAGTTCCACAGGAAAAAATATATCCTAGTGGTAGTAGATTATGCTACAAGATGCCCTGAGGTAGTGTCTTTGTCCTTTATTGAGACAGAAAAGGTGGCAAATGTTTTGTTAGAGATTTTCAGCAGGGTATGTTTCCCAAAAGAAATACTGACTGACAGAGGTGCCAATTTCATGTCAGACCTGCTAGCTTGTCTGTGGATGTACTGTGGGGTGAAGCACCTGAAGACCACTCCCTACCATCCCCAGACTAATGGTCTTGTTGAGATGTTAAACTCTACACTTAACTCCACACTATGGACATTTGCAGACCAGTTTAAGAGGGAGTGGGAAAAATATTTGCCCCGTCTGTTGTTTGCTTACAGAGAGGTTCCCCAGGAATCCACGGGTTTTTCACCCTTTGAGTTGCTGTATGGGCATAGGGTGAAAGGACCTCTAGATTTAATTCAAGATGAGTGGGAAGGTGAGTGTGAATCACAAGGAGTCTGTTGTGGCATATGTCCTAAACCTCAGGACAAGGCTCAGGAACTCATGTGTTTGGCTCAGGAGAACCTGGCAGAAGCCCAACAACAGAAAAAGGTATGATATGACAGGAAAGCTCAAGCTAGAGAGTATGCTGTAGGGCAGCAGGTAATGGTTCTCATTCCTGTCAGACACAACAAGCTGCAAGCAGCTTGGGAGGGACCCTACAAGGTGGTAAGAAAGGTAAGTGATGTTAACTACATGGTAGAACTGCTAGGCAGGAGCAGGGGCACAAATTGTACCATGTTAACATAATCTAACCTTACCATGATAGGGAGGCTCTTGTGCTGAACATTTGCAGTGGCTTGCAGGAGGAGTCTGAGGGAGATCTGGAGACTGATCTCCTCAGTGAGGCTCAGACTGACACCTCAGTGGAAGTGGTAGCAATGTCCCAGCAGCTATCTCCTACCCAGGTTTGAGAAATCCGAGAAGTGTTACAGGAGTTTGGGGACGTGTTCACTGGGAAAGCAGGCTGCGCCCACCTGGTGCAGCACCAGGTGGATATAGGACCCCAAAGGCCTATTAGGCAGGCTTCTTATAGGGTGCCTGAGAGATTCAAATAGACTATGAGGGAGGAAATACAGGAAATGTTGGAACTAGGGGTAATTCAAGAGTCCAACAGTCCCTGGGCCTCCCCAGTGGTGTTGATGACAAAGAAGGATGGCAGCACCAGGTTCTGTGTGGACTCCATGAAATTAATTAGTCACACAGAGTCAGATGCTTACCCCATGCCTAGGACAGATGAGGCCCTAGAGCAGCTGGGTGGGGCTAAGTATCTTACAACTATTGATCTTACCAAGGGTTACTGGCAGGTGCCCTTGACTCACATTGCTAAAGAGAAGTCAGCATTTGTGACTCCTTTTAGCTTGTATGAGTTCACAAAGATGCCCTTTGGGATGAAAAATGCCTCAGCAACTTTCCAGAGGCTGGTAGATCATATCCTAGCAGGAGCAGGATTGTTTGTCCTTGCTTACCTAGATGATATTGTTGTCTACAGCCATTCCTGGAAAGAGCACTTTCAACATGTCAGGGAGGTGCTGGGCAGACTACAGAGGGCAGGGTTGACCATTAAGACCAGCAAATGTTAGTTGGGTATGGCAGAGGACTCCTACCTGGGACATAGAGTGGGGAGTGGTAAGATCAGGCCAGAACCTGCCAAAGTAGAACCCATTCAGGCATGGCATGCACCTGTTACCAAAAAGTAGGTGAGGACATTTTAGGGACAGCAGGGTTCTACAGAAAGTTTGTCTCCAGATATTGTATCATAACTGTTCCCCCTCATAGACCTGACAAGGAAAAACAGGCCAGTTAAGGTAGTGTGAATCCCAGCATGTGAGCAGGCATTCCAGAAGCTTAAAGAAGCTTTGGGAGAATCCCCTGTGTTAGCCAGTCCAGATTACAGTAAAGAATTTGTTGTGCAGGTGGATGATTTGAACCATGTGGTGGGAGATGTACTTAGATTTCTTCAGAGGGAGTGGTTTATCTCAGTTGTAGGTGCCAACCCAGGGAGGAATGCTATGCGGCTGTAGAAAAGGAATGTCTAGCTATAGTGTGGGTACTACAGAAACTTCAGCCTTATCTATATGAAAGAAAATTCACTGTAGTGACAGATCACAATTCCTAAGCATGGTTAACCATGGTCAGCCAGTAAAATGCCAAGTTGTTAAGATGGAGCCTAGGGTTGCAAGCATATGATATGTCAGTGTAGCACCGTGGTGGGATTAACAATGCCAATGCAGATGGGCTTCCAAGACAGGGAATAGGGTAAGGTATACTCAGACAGACCTAACCCTCTCAAGCAACGTTTCTCAAGGGTCACTTGAAAAACTAGCTTGAGTTCTCCGGGGGGGGGGGGGGCGGGGGATATGTGAAGGCTGCCAACCTAGCTAGATAGAATTTGTAGATAATTCAGTCATTTGTAAATATTAATATAAGCCACAGGCTTGTTCTCTTAAATGGAAGAAAATGCTGTTAAATGTGGAACTGCAAAAATGTAACAACAGTGCACTCTGCTGTAGGAAAGCTGATAAGTCAAGCATTGTGTAACTGTTTGATGTCAAAACTTGGAGCTGAAATGTCTAAATGAAGGAATTCTTCCTATTGTTTTGAGGCCAGAGTTACTGGCTAGAATTTACATGCATAATTCCTTTTATTGCTCTGGCTTCCTCACCAGCTGCAAGATCAAAAGGGCTATCAACCTCTGAGTTTCAGTTAGCCTGAGAAAACCAGAAAATTGTTAAGAATGATGCAATGTGAAGCAGCACTGTATTATCAATTTAAGGAGAGAGAATCAGAGAGCATTTAGCATTTGTCTTGAAAACATCCAACTCACCAGCACTTCCTGTGCTCTATATGTAAGTTTATTTTAGAACTGTACTTTCTCTTAGTTATAGCTAAGAAATAGGAAGATTAGATTAGTTTTTTCTGTATTGATGTCAGAACTATTCTACTGTATTATGTGATGCATTTTCTTGTGTCTGAACTCTTGACTAGCACTGTGTAGTAAGAAGTATTGTCTTGTGTTTTTATTATTTATTATTAAATATTTTAAACCTTTCAACTGTGGCTGTTTTATGTATAGATAATTTAAGCTCTAGAGTACATTGCATGTATATAGTGATACTGTTCAAGTCACTCCAATAAGCTTTGCTGTCCAGTCACACTTACCATTTGGATAATAATATTGCACAGTAATAATTGGACACCCTTTGTTAAGGGCCTTTTTAGTAGCTGAAAAATACTAGTGGGTGGTGGCAATGATTTCTACAGCATCTGATTTCTACACTACCTTACTCAAGTGATATAAGTATTTACTGTTACATAATTAGAAAAAAATTGGAATATATTGACTACTATTGAACTTAAAACTGAAATTTCGGAACACCCTAGTTTTTCCTTTAAAAATAGTAGATCACTTAAAAATCATTTATGTTATAGAAATAATCAGGTGAATAATCAGCCAAGATCAGATCGCCTGGGCACTTATGCTTGCAGGCATTGTATGGCATGTAAATACATTTTTTAGGGGTACATGTTACACCTGTACACTATTGAAGATTAAAATTGAGTTTGATTTTTATGCAGACTGCACGACAGCTAATCTTGTTTATTTCTGTTTTTGTACAATATGTAATGTGTTCTATATTGGCAAAACCAATCGGACACTAAAAGAGAGAATATTAGAACATTATAGGGATGTGAGGAATGGTAAAAAGGAGAATGCATTATCACAGCATGTAGCTGAGAATGGGACAGACCATACTTTTATTTTTTTTGTGCTGGAAACTATAAATACAAGCATTAGAGGTGGAGATATAAAATCCATCACAGAAGGCAATGAGAAGAAATGGATTCTTTTCTTTAGGGCAGATAAATATATTGGATTGAATACTAAAGTTTCATTGAAACCTTTTTGAAAACAAGACCTTTAAAGCATTAATTTTAAATGCAGTGCTCTAAGCTGCATACATTTAAGTACTAATGGGACAATGATGCATTTGAACTGTGATTACTTTATCACCTGTATTTAAACTGTCTGTTATTTGTATTTTTATAGTCTGACGAAGCAGTTGTCTTGTAAACTGTGAAATCACTTACTATTAAAGTGTTTTATATTTTATTTGAGCACTCTATTATTATATTGATATTACCATTTTATTGTTACTGGATTTCTCTGGAGCTGTGTGTGCCTGGAACTTTTTATCTTTGAAGAATTTCTACAGTATAGTCTGGGTAAAAGGGGCACAGCTGGAGAACCTGTGCCAGCCTTCCCCAGGAGTGTCTGTGTGGTTGTATATAACTCTTATCTCAAAGTGTGTGTATGTCAGCTACTTGGGCAGGGACACGAAGCACTGGTTGGACAGAGAGGGTGCTAGAGGTTTTAGCTTGCCCATTAGGCTGAGATCTGGACCCTATAGCTGTGCCAGTGGGGAGTCTTATTGAGGATCTGGAGAAAAAGGGAGAAACCAGCCTCAGACTGACTGTGATCTCTGTGTGCTCTTAAGGGAAATTGTACTTTACTGTGTGTGTATTTGTTATCCTTCCCAATGTGGATGCCCCTCACTGGTGTTAGTGGTGAGGACTGAGGCTCCTTGAGTGTTGTGCCAGTGCATGGACATCACACAAGCAAAACAATATTCATTGTATAGCTCAGAGATAAAAGCCTTGATATCACATGGGAAATGGTTTTAGTAGATGTTTATCACAGCATATTGGTGCCCCATTATGTGGCATTTCAGCATGTATTGGAGTGTTATGGAAATAACTCCCATGAAAAATAAGAAGAAAAACATCACAACTTAGATACTGCTGCTGGTAACTAGCAAATATTTGTAAAAGAACTGTTGTATATAGTTTTCCGTTTCAGTTTAGACTGTTTTGGTTATTTTATCTTTAGCTCTGCTTTAATGTACATCATGCACTGGTAGAAACTCAACTTACTTTATGCAACATAAGTCCTTTGGCTGGAAATGATTATATGTAGGATGTAATTAAAAAAAGCCTAGACTCAACATTGTAGCATTATATATGATTGTAAGGTGCAGTTAATGGAGAACTAAGTGTACTTTGGGTCCCAGGCTGATTTCAAAACATAGCTCCTCCTCCCCACACACATTTTTAGGGTCATGCATAAATACATCTGTTCTTTTGGATTCACCTTCCTAATTGTTTTAAACTGTGTGTCTTCCTTAATACAGCAACAATGTGAAAACAAATGTGTTAACCAATAATGAGAAAAGTAACCATTGCAGAACATTTCAACCTTAAAAGGTCAATCAAATTGAAGTCATTTAATCAACTAAAATTTGTAATCATGGCAACTATATTGACTGTGTAGGCATTATATGTCTGATTGTAAAAAAACAATGGCCACAGTAAAGTAATCCAATTTGTTGTTGTTGTCTTTTGGCTTTTCCCGGTTAGGGGTCGCCACAGCGGAACTCCGGTCCGCTAATGATTGGCAGTAGATTTTTACTTTACGAGTTGCCAGCCATGATGCACAACCTTCAGTGAAGTTACGCCCATTCATGCATGTCTCCACACAGAAGACGCTCTAGCTGAGAATCGAACGGGGCAACGTCTTACTGTGAGGCGACACCGCTACCGCAGCACCACCACCGCATGAAAATACACACTTAATCTGCAAAGACAGACTAATGACTTTTTAACTTTATCAACTCAGCAGGGTCAGTCACTTTAATTCGCAAACACAGAAGTTATAGCTACATTGCTGTCTGCATCCTACTCAGTGTTAAAACAATAAAAACAATAATGACCAAATAACATATTTCAAATTTGGTTCACACAAACACAGTAGGCATAGTAAAGTATTCTCATGTAATTCACACACTTACACACACACACTTACACACACACACACAAACACACACGCACACACACACACACACACACACACACACACACACACACACACACACACACACATGCACACTAGTCTTAGAAATCCAGATTAAAGACTGCTTAAAAAACTGTAATAAGAGCATAAGGTACTTTCATTCACAGATAGCCTGCCACCACCACTATCAAGAGCCACTTTGTTGACTGTTTACACCCCTTATTGTTATGAAGAAATAAATTAAATGTACTTTATTGGCAGCTTTGTATAAACTACATGTATAAATAACACTTGCATCACTCCATAAGACCAGCACATGTTTAACACAATTTAAACAGAAATGTATTTATGATGAGAGCATGACAAAAGTTAACCACCTTATAACATATGCTAAGTCAATGTGAATAATCTCTGCAGAAGTAAAAGTCATCCGAATAATGCCACTTTAAAGACAGCTATCACTAATGCAGACATTGCTGTTGACAAACAACTTTGCAATTCAGCGCTTCATCTACATATGCAGTGCATGCTGCCCTTGAAGAATAAACTGCCTATGTTGCATTGAAATTGGTGTGCTGATGATATCATCATAACATTTCCTGATTGCTGAGAAAAACAACCACAAGTTCATTGTTAGTTGCTAAGTATGCAGTCCAGGAGACTAATTAGAAACTCAATCTAAATTCTCAATAGCCCTAAAGGACTGTCTCCTTAAGTAACTTGCTCAAGTTAACACAGCATGTAAATGAAGGTGGAATGATTCAAATCATGCACCCTTGGCACATAAAGCAGTTTATTAACAAGTCAGAGCTGTAGCCCTTTGCACTAACTGTCAAACCGAGTAACAGCTTTCAAAGAAATACAGAAATCCTTTACAATCTGATCTGGTGAAGAAGACTGTATTACAGTAATATGCAGCAAATAACTGCATAATGAATGCTGAAGATCAGATGGTTCTGATCGTCACTCCAAATAATGTACTGTAGATTATATGACCTGACAAATGTCAACCCCTTCACAGTTTCTAGAGGATGTAAAGAAGGTACTGCAAAAATATATTACCACCCTTCCTACATTCCCACTTATCCCATATAATTTCCATTACATTTACTAAACCACATTTCCTTCACAACTCCTCACTAACTAACCAGTAATATCCCTTCCAATATTTCAGATCCCACCATGTAATTTTCTTTACACTTACCTAACCACACCCTTTCCATCCCCTAACTAATTAAACAATAACATGTGGTTCAATATCTTTTTTCCCCATTTAACTAATAATATTTAATCCAATATCTCTGAATCCTGCCACCTCTTAAATATGATGCCTCATTTTTTATTTATTTATTTTACATTTGTTTACTGGTTCTTTGCCATTTTACCAGTTGTTTGCTCATTGCAGCACTTTATACAAAAGTAATTATTATTATTATTATTATTATTTATCTTTGTTTACAGGAAAAGTATGACTGGGATAAAACCCTTTTTAAGCTGAGGCCTGAGGACAAAAGAATCCACATTTAACACAATTTTTGACATACACACAAAATACAGTTACATGATATGATAAGGAATATAACATATTGGTAAGTGTACATACATGGAAAAATAGCTTTACAACAGCTTGCATAAACATCATTTAGAAACAGAACATGTATATAGCTTGCACAGGTATATACAGTGTTGAACATTCCTTAGAC
The DNA here is from genome assembly GCF_019279795.1 of Protopterus annectens. Taxonomy (NCBI): domain Eukaryota; kingdom Metazoa; phylum Chordata; order Ceratodontiformes; family Protopteridae; genus Protopterus; species Protopterus annectens. The sequence goes on along the minus strand of NC_056751.1, from coordinate 163,101,031 downwards.
AAAAGACAGGCTATTATGTAACAAAGATAGGTATAACATTGCAAAAGATACTGTAACAGTACCTGTGATTATATTAATTAAAATAATTAAAGCAAGTGCAGCTTAACCGTGGAAATATTAGAAAGAGTGCAATGTGCTTTATAATGAAACAAAGTATGACAGAAGTAGCGCAACTATGAAAATATCATTGCATTTAAGCTTGAGAAGTAAAGTAATTAGGAAAGTGAGAATGGCTGGGGCTACTTGGACTGTTAAAAGAAGTATCACTTTTGGATAGATGAGAGAGTGATGAAACTGTGACCAGGGGAGGACAGTGAGATAGTGGTTGATTTAATTAGAGAGAAGAAGAGAGTGAGTCTTGTTACTTACAGCCTGTGATTGATTGATATAATTTATGCAAAGTTACTGTGGGTTAGTGAGTATCGTTGTGGCCTGATTGAGAAAAATGGGGAAGTGGAAAAAACAAGTATTTGGAGAAAAGGAAGTAGGTAGTGCCAAAAATAGTCTAGTTTGGAGCTGAGCAGTAACAGAGCTAATATTTGCTTAGATATTGGGCAGGATTCACGAAGCCTCCGTGTAAGAGATACATGGCTTACACAGAGGCTGCAGTTAAATGGTGTGACATCAGCATGGCATGCATATGCATGAGGGCATGCTGAATCACACCTAAGGCTAACACGGTCCGTGTAAGACAGTAGGGGGCGTGTCCGTAGGCTGAGCCCTGCAAGTGGACACGCCCCCAGAAGAGTAAAATTGCCCAAAGTAAACACCCATGACAGAGTCCATGGAAATGTGAATAAACACAACACAACACATGCCCCCACAGACTATGAACATAAAATATATAAATGAACATGTTATATATTTTTTTTAAATCATAAAGATGTTTGCCTGTGAGTGCGCTCGTTTGCGCGGGTGTGCCCGTAGCTTAGCCACAGTTAGCAGTCAGTGGAAAAGCATATAAGAACTAAATATGCAAAGTAAGCCAAGAAGCAATAGCATAGCAGTAGAGACATCAGCTGAAGAGCAGGCATCCATGGTTCGAGCCCCCACAGCATCAATTTTTATTTTTAGTAAAATAAGCACGAAACAAGTCCCTGACAAATATGTACACATATAAAATCATATTTTATGTAAAATGTAATGAAATAGTCCATTTATTTTGAAGAAATGTGAGATAACAAAACAATAAAAAATGCGAGATGTGCCTATAGCTGAACTACAGTTTAACAAGGTGAGTTCATCTGCCCGTAGGTAAGCAGTAGTTTAACAAGTGAAAAATGAGTGCCCGTAGGTGAGCAGTGGTTTAACATGCTGAAACTGTGTGCCCCTAGCTGAGCTGAGCGTAATATATGTGCTGACAGCCAAATGAGGTGTAAACCAGCGTAACCCGTTTGCGCGGAGCTGCGCACCGCGCTAACAAGCTAACCAGCGGGCAATGTTGAGCAAGCTGTAACAAAACTGCCTTTACACAGACACACCCCCTAGCCTGTCTAGACAGTCATAAAATATAAAAAGCAATGGCCAGGTTCGAACCCAGGATACCATGCACCTTAGTCAAGGTACTGAACCACTAAGCCATGACAGCTGTACTTAGAAATGCAGTAATAGCAAATATATAGGAATGAATAGAAAGTGGAGCATGACAAAGCAGGTTTTGTGAAGTTGATACAATTCCAAAATGGCCAATCACAGATAAGTGCGGGAAAAACGGCATATATAAGCCCCATAGGCGGGAATACACAGCATAAATGATTGTAGAACTGACTTGTAGCCAGAATGTCAGGAGTAGGTGAGGGTAGTTACTTTTGAGCACAGAGGTGGGGCATTGAGGAGTCCAGATACATGGCCTGGCTCCTAGTCCACAATCATGAGGCCCAACTCATGCAGGGCCAGGTCCTGTGGGGAGCATATAGGGCTGAGGTGTGGGACCGGTTGGCTCATGATCTCACCAGTGCCACAGGGATTCCAAGGACTAGTGAGCAGGTCCGTCACCACCATGCAGACCTGAAGAGATGCAAGCAGGACTAATTGAACATTTGGATCCAGGAGGCCCGGCAAATGCCCAACGTCCAACTACTGAGTAAATTACATTTAATTATGTATGTAAGAAATTAAATTAGCTGATATTATGGAGATGTGTATTCCAATATTACTTAATTTATATTACAGCTGCAGGTGTCCGTTCTGCGAACCGCAGAGCCTATGGCGATAGGCTGGTGCAGATGCGCCACCAGGCAGGTCAGTAATCCACTCCCAGTAACTGTAAAGAAATATAAAAGTATGACAGTTAGCAAAAGAGTGCAGTGTAGTCACTAAGTAATAAAATGTGCAAGTAACAGTGTAAAAGTGTTTGCAAGTATTGCTTGATTACAAAAGTGTGTTGCAGTCTGTAATCCAAACAGAAAAATGAAAATGTCTGAAATAAAGTCTGAAATAAAGATGTCCCACCTGTAATATAATAGTACACAACCTGCTGCAGGCTGAAAAGTACAGCTGCAGAAGATGAGCAAATCACATGTGTGAAATATATCCCTGTTGAAATACTGAAACATGACAGAAGTGAGACTGCTGGAAAGGATTATAATAACTACAGGTAAAACATGTCAATAAAGCCTAGAAGTAAGTACCATCCTGAATAGTAAAATGAAAACAAGTGAGAGAGTGTGAGAAAGAGTTATGAATCCACCAATAAAGTAGTAATAACCCCTGAATAAAGTATACTGCAGTCAGTACAGAATGAAATGAATGTGACAAGTAGAACCAAACTGCAAAATGTGTTCAAAGTGTTGCTGCAGCTGGAATGTGTATCCCAAAATCTGGATATGTTGCTCTCAGTCTGCAATATGCAGATAGTATGATTGTCTGAAATATCAAACATCCACAGTTGTCTATAGCTATATAAAGCAAATGTAGCAGGATGATGTAGCTGAACAAAGCCAGATATGAACGTGTATGAATAACAATAAAATATATATTGATGTAGCAGTAACAGTCCTATCACCAAATTGAAGTAGTTATCATATAGGAAACTGTAGTTAGAACAGTAGTGTGTATATATCTGTAGCTATTAGAAATGTACAGCATATGTATTGGTATTCGAAGGTGTTAATAATATTTTCTTCACCCCACCCTATAACCACATATAATCCATTCCACGTGAAATTGGTATGTGCATTCACAATTAACACCCCTGGACATTTGTCCTGTTGGGTCATAAATATTTGCATGTATGTTGATGCATCTGCCCTCTTCATACATCCAAACCTGATGGCCTGTTGCCATCAATCAACCCTGCATGTTGTTGGACTGTGTATTGCTGTTTAAATGATGCATGTGTTATGCTCGCTGTTCAATGGTGTGAATATCTGGGTGTTTGGTTAATGGGAATACTAATGCATGCTGTTACAATTAATTGCGAATGGTATCGTATGTTACTTACCCAAACTGTCATGACATAATGCAAAACATAGGACGACAGGGAAGGCAGGTTCCAGCGGACCCACCTCTCCCACCTCAGCTGGCGAGTACACCTGGCACTAGTGCCCAGTCTGGACCCTCCTCCTGTGGCCCTGTGCCACCCGCGGGTGGAAGCACTGCAGGGGATGGGGCCCATCCCCCCTCTGCAAGCGTGGCTGGAGGAGAACCACCACTCACCCTCCATAGCGTCCGGACTGTGGTGCGTAGGGAGATCCGGGACTCTGTTCTTGGGCCCCTATGCCAGCTTGAGGCACAGGTGACACAACTTACGGGCATGCCTGTTGCCCAGTCTACACAGCCCCCAGCACAGCCCCGTCCTGGGCAGTGAAGGAACAGTGGCAACTGCCCATGGGTGGGGATATCAGTTCCACTGTTGCCATCTGTAGGCTCATGGGCTCTGGATATCCAAACATCCATCCCCGTCAATTGTGTAACCCCCCCACACGTGTCATACACCGCCCCTGTATGTGTCTTGTTTGTCTTGTCTGTTGACCTACCCAACCTACCTCCCCAGCTATACCGACTTCCTTCACCTGACATACTACTCTCACCTGAAAAAAAAAAAAAAAAAAAAGAAGGGCACTCTGTACCCACAAAAAAATTACGCCCCATACATAGCTGCCCATTCCACACATATGTCTGCTGGACATGGAAACTATCAATTACAATTGGCTGTACAACAAGTATTATTGTTGTCCTGACAACTCTCTCAGGGGTGGAAGGTTTCAAATGTCACACCAAATTACATACATATGCACAGCTGTTGCTGATGAAGAAATGGGCAGCTATGGGCCTTACCTACATCCCTCCTGCAAAACCCTAGCTTGTTTCCCTACTGTCTTACCCTCTTTGTGACCCCTTTTTCACCACTTTCCTGTCTCCCCATTTTAATTTCTTTCAAAGAAAATAACGCGGGTGTGCGCAAGAGTAAGCACGTTTAAGTGGTTGTAAGCGGGTGTGCGCAGAGCTGAATGCCAGTGCGCATGCGGGAGCTCCTCGCAAACCAGTGCTAACCCGGTTACAACTGCTTAAAAGTGCCTTAGTCACTCTGATTGACAGGTCCTGTAGTCAGTTCAAAAGCAAAATAAAATCCCACTGTCAGTCCCGAACCCAGGACCTTGGAGACAATAGTCTGCATGACTTACCAGTAAGCCATGACTGTTATACAAGAACATTGTGCTAAAATAAATATATCATGTAATAGTAGGAATGAATGTAAAGGGAATATAGGATGTGTAGTACACAAAGCATGTCATGTATATTTACTGTCAAATCTAGTGGATATCTATGATAGTAGTGTGTGAACAGAAACAGCCATGCTAGTTGGTAGCTAGTAGGTAATAATGTCACTGTAGCACCTTGCAAGCCACACACATACTCACAGCAGGATAATCACTGCCCATACCCCACAACCTGTTACAGGAACACATCTGGACCAAGTAATAAAATATGTGGAGCAAAGGGCCAAAACCAGGGACACATTACAAATAATGTTACAACAAACTTAGACAGTTCAGAGAGTAACAGGTTCTGCATTTTGTGGGATGTTTGGAAGGGTATGAAGTCTGAAACTTAAATGTTTGTCACTATATTCTGACTTGAGCCCAGAGTGATTTGCCAGAAAAAGCTGTGCATGAGATATTGACCAAAATATGAGGCAGAAATGTGGACAACCTGCAAATATTTGTACACATGAGAGGTCTGACACCACCATATTTGAATAGTTAAGAGCCTAGACATAGCAACAGTGACTGAGTTACAGGGATGTCCCACAGACTCCATGTGAAATGTACAAACAGTAGGCAGAAAGGTGTTACAAAACATGCAATGGTAACTATGAAGTCCTGAAAGTATGCACCACTTGCATGGCAGAAAAAGTGTAGTAATACATATGCTAATGCTATCCCACAGTCACAACTGCAGCATACCAGACAATTTAATGGGTGTACCCCACTGATATGTACCATTCCATGAGGCAGATAACAGATGCACCTGAGAGTCTCTGGGGCCTGCTCAGCAGCATACTCAAATATCCTAATAGATGTCAAGGCCCACACCATGGCCAGACCACACTACATGCTGTAACACCCTAGCAGATATAGCAAGCATTCCAAGGTGTGAATGGACATGGAAAATAGGAAAGCCACAGCAGCACACTACAGTCAGGACACCTAGCAGGCATACAAGTAGTGACTGTAAAGGGCAAATATTGAAGCCATAGCAACAAAGTGCAAGAGCCACTGCTATACACCAGTTACACCACATGTCCCACAGGAAAGCACACACACACACATTAACAGTAGTAGTAGTCGTAGGTGTCAGTGTACATACACAGTTAGTACAGGAAACTGGAGAAATGAATGGAGAAATGTTAATCTACAACACAGCTGGAAATATGAGAGAGATACCAACCTTTACAATCACAGAACATTGTCCACAGCATACCAGCATGGTCCCTGCCCTTAAAATCAGAAAGGACTATGCCTATCTCACATACCTTTTTATAGCACTGTTCTGAAATCACATTGAGAACTGCAATCAGTACACAACTGGCTGCATGCAATTAGCAAATGCTGGCTAACAATTTGTGCAGAGGCCATCACATGGACATATGCAGATACCTACAAAAGCATGCTGTACTCCCAGTCCACACATGCAATACGTTCATTGCACCCTGAGGAGGAAGTGAGAGACAGAGAGAGAGAGAGAGAGAAAACAGAGACAGAGACAGAGACAGAGAAAAACAAAATTAAACATACACAAACAGAACTGGTCAGCAACAGCCACCTGAAAGCTGACAACTGGCAAGTGGAGCAGCAGGACACAAAACCAGATGGCAACACAAGCAGCTGTGACAAACACAGGTAATGTAAAGTAATACTATAAAGGTCTACATACTGTGAACCTTCCATATGTGTCATTGGTCTGTATCCATATGTATATGAAGATGTGCAAAGGGCAGGGGACATACAGCAACTATCAGTGAAGGCTGTACATACATTTGTATGTGAGAGCATCTATGTGCACATATCAATGTAGGTTGAATGTAGGTAGTAGTGCAATGTACAAAGTAGGTTTCACAGTTATGTATGTTTAGCAGTATGTTAGTGTGTGTATACAGTATGGTAAACAAACATGTTGATATACCTTTCTATCATATGGATACGTATGTATGTCAAAATATGTATGTATGTATGTATATATATCTATATCTATATCTATATATATATATATATATATATATATATATATATATATATATATATATAATATGCATATATGTATCCATATATGGAGAGAGATGTAGGAATACATAGACAGATGTAGATAGATAGAATATGTACAAACATATATATGTAATACACACATACAGATATAGATATATGTAGATACATATACATAGACAGACAGATCTATCTACAGGTATGACTGTATTATGACGACCTCAACACCCCCTGTCCCACACACTCTGTCACTCTCACCCCCTCTCTGTCACACACCCCCTCTCCATATCTATAGCAATATATGTACATCAATATATATATGTGTATATGTATACAGACATATGTATATATATATATATATATATATATATATATATATATATATATATATATACATATAGATATATCTATATATATATATAAGAGAGAGAGAGAGATGTATATATATTCTGAGTGAGGCACATGTGTACAGATGTATTGCAACAGGTGCCTGTTGACAAAGGCATGGAGTGAACACCAGTGTCAAAACTGGAGTACCATACCCCATTTCAAATCACCTACACCAGTAACCACCAGATATGTGATTGGCTGCCCATCACTGCATGTGTCAGGGGTGAACAGGTCATAAATGTGTACAATAGTCCCCCCAATGATATTCACAGTGGCACACTATTCCTGGAATACCTGCACATGATATGTGTCAGCAGACATGGTGTGTCAGCTATGGACATGTAGGTCAGTGTACCCCTCCACACCACATAATGGCTGCCATGGTATGTACCTCACATGACAGCTACAGATATGGAGAAGGACACAGTGACATGTACAACACTGTGACAATACACTCAAACACATTACCGATGCACAGTGACTGACAACACCACAGAGTACACACATACTACCCACATAGAGGTTACCACTCCTGGATTTACATACTTAAGTCACACCCATGACAGATGTCTAACAACCATAGTAACACCTCACACCATCCACAACCTAAATGACTGCTGTGTGTCGTCCATGCCACTGCAATAGAGAGCACATGTGGAGGTAAAGGTTCCTACCCACAGATAAGACATACCCTGCAATAAACCACACAGTGTTAAGAAGCAAGACTCCCCATGAGTACATGCCACACATACCCCTGCTGAATGTTAGTCAGATAGGTAATATGCCATATGAGTCACCCTGTGTAACTGTTTGACAGCAGCAGGTACCATCACACCACATGTGTCACAATGGTCAGGGTAGCAGAACAGTATGCTGCTGTAGTCCCAGCGGCAATAGCATATTGTATAGTATTGTATTGTAATGTATTGTATTGTGTTGTATTGTATTGGTATGTTGAGGTGCCTCCTTCGTGAAGTGGAACCACTGCTGCTATGCGCCAGTGTACAGGTACATATCCTGTAGTCAGGCTAGTGTTACATAGCACTTCTATATGTGTGTTTAGCTCCTGTCGGAGTTCATGTAGCATGCAACCGGGATACCATCAGGTCCCATTCATGTTGTGTATTCTGCTTTCCTGAGGGCGGCTCTCACCTGGACATCTGTGGTGACAGGGAGGTTACAGTCAGCTGGGATAACTATGTCTTATTTTGGGGGAGAGGGAGGGGTGAAACCTGCACTGAACATGTCTGCCACAATGTTGTCAATATCTGTGGTTTCAGTGAATTATTTGTTGTTGTGTACTAACTATGAGCATAGTGGAGGGATTCTGACCAGGTTGCTAACATAACTGAAGAAGGCCTTGTGGTTATCTGTAGTGTCCCTCTTGATTTCCCCTCTCAACGTTGCCCATGGATGTTTGTATGAGGGAAAATAGATCCTTACTAGTGCTGCTCAGACATGCCTTCCCTTTATGGAATTATGCTCTGTCTTGCAGTAGCTTCCATCTTTTGTAATACAATCTGTCTATGGCTGGGGTCCACCAGACAGGATGCTGTCCCTTTGTGGAGAGTGTCTTGGTCATATATGGGGTTGCATAATCCATGCATTCTCGGAGATGTCCGTAGAAAGCATTTATGAAGGGGTCAGCATTGTGGGTTGTGTCTTCCACTGGCCCAGTGGGCTGAAAGGATACCATGTCACTGTTACAAAGTGTAAAGTTTGCATTTGCAATGTTATTCACTATAGTCATTTGTGCTGGTGGTGGAGGTGGGATATGTATATCCAGGGCAATTAGTTTGTGGTCAGCTCACAGTAGTTGATGATGTAGCCCATACAGTACCTAGATACAAACCCCCAGAGTGAGGAGGTGCTCTGGACCTGAATCAGTGTTCTGACTGCTGGGGTTTGGTAGTATGTTGTATGGAGTGCGCCAGGTACTGTTGCACAGTTGCTGGCTGAGCACTGATACCTGGCCATTTACATGTGTATCCACCAATAGACAGACAGATGCTATATATGTGAGATATGTCGTATCATAACAGTCGAGTAGCATGTGTAGTATGTGTGCCAAATTCTGCTGACATATATTGCTGATATCAGGTTATTTCCTTTTTCAGGGACATGGCTCACCTGCGAAATCCAACTTACTCCGCAGCTGAGGATGAGGAGATACACCAGAGCCTGGTGCGGGATTATGCAATACTCTTTTCCCGCACCAGCCAGAATCAGCAGGAGAGGGCTACACTGTGGCAAGACCTGATCCGTCGGGTAAATGACATAGGCACGCATAATAGGACATATGAGCAGGTACGACATCACTGCAGTGATTTAATCAGAAATGTCCGTCAGCGTGCGTCGGATATCCACAGGCAACAGGTCGCCACAGGTGTTGGGGTGGCTACACATCCCCCACTCACCAGACTGGAGGGACTACTAATGAGTGTAGTGGCTCCAGTCCGCCAACAACAACAGCAGCAGACATGCATTATGATGGAGGCTGGAGCCACGCAGCAGCAAGACTATGAGCATGCAGGTAATATGCCATATGTATAGTTGACTGTTGTGTACACTGGTAGTTAATGCATGTGTGAGGTGTGTCCTTGGTTTGTAGCTGTCATCATAGTATTTAATGTGCAAGTGTGATATCCTCAATATCAGCAGCTGACCTGTGAAAGGTGACTGTTGTACTACTGACCTGTATCATACTCAGTAACAATGGCACAGTTGTGCCCACTGACATTAGTTTCCTCACTTCTGCAGGTCCCTCCGGTGTAACAGCAATGCAGCCTATCCATGGTGGTGAGTGTGTGTATTAACAATACCTATAATAGTCTTGATAGTAATAGTAATATTAGGCTCACTTAGTAGTGCTCTGTGTATGCATGCAGGTGTGTCTGTGTCTGTGTGTTGATATCTCGCATACTGAGTAGTGTACAACTGTGTGCAACTGTGTGCAACTGTGTGCATGTGTACGCGTGCATGTGTACATGTGTGCACGTGTGCATGTGTGCACCTGTGCATGTGTACATGTGTGCATGTGTGCATGTGTGCACCTGTGCATGTGTGCATGTGTGCACATGTGCATGTGTGCATGTGTGCATATGTGCATGTGTGCATGTGTGCATGTGTGCACCTGTGCATGTGTGCATGTGTGCACATGTGCATGTCTGGACCTGTGCATGTGTGGATGTGTGCATCACTGGTAATATTGTGTAGACATTGTAAACTGTGTTTCCTGTTTCCCTCCCACAGGTTCTGGTGCTGCTCTGGTGTCATGCAGCAGGGAACCTGAATCAGGTGCCATGGGTACTGATAATGATGACATCTGTGTAATGGCACAGGAAGGTATGCCAGGGTCCATCATTGGTCAACCGATTGACAGTACACAGCTGTCAACCTTATCAATGCGCACAGTTATCCTGACAATACACCCTTTGTCACCAATGTCCCTAGGTGATGGACAGCATACAGTGGGCATAGACCAGGGTAATGTGGTATCTGTGGCACATGCCTCACCACACAGCAGCCATGGGCATGGCCCTGAGATGGTACCACACAAACAGATGTCCAGGGGTTCTCGTGGGAGCATTCGTGGGCATACTGCCCCTGTCAGACGTGCCCACAGAGGTCTTACAACCTCAGCTATGTTTCGGGCTGTCATGCAGGCACAGTCACATATGGAACAGTACACCAGACAGGGTCTGAGGGAGCTGACAGCATGTCGCATAGCCATGACTGACAGTATGCGTGACATTGCAGCTGCCATCCGTAATTTCACCGATGTCCTAGACAGATGTTGTGGGGACATATTAGACCGGTTCCACAACTACATGTCCATGAGCCAGGGCGATGGTGGACGGTTGAGGTGTCGACGTGGGCATATGCCAGCAACAGCAGCAGCTGGCAGTCGTCGTGAAGGATAACAGGGCCGCGGCCACCCCCATAGTGCCAGCAGCAGCCCCAGCAATGCTGGGTCTGTGCTGTCATCAGACCACCCCAGGAGACCACGTGCACATGGCTCTGGCCAGGCCTGACAGGGATGGATCTGTGTCCAGTCAATGAACACCTGCTTCTGATGACAGTACCCAGTCTGGGTTGGTACCGGATATGGTCCGTAGCACCCCTGCAAGGCACAGGTACCGTGTCCACGGCCAGAGACACTGATCTGTATGACCTGGCAGGTACAGTCTGTGGCTGTCCACAAACACCAGTATATGGCAGCCATGAGGTGGAACTGTGTGCATCCATACACACATGCGAATTGACAACACCTAGGGCTACTGCATACACGCACACACTGCATCAACATTGCCCCACCTTGTACTGCTGTCCCTCACCAACACACATACACATACATGTCAATTGGTGGTATCAGTGGCTGACTCAGGCATACCAAGTTCACACCCTGTGCATATGATGAAACTGTGCCACCTCCTGCAATCTGTAACATCAGTGCAGGTACAGGTTAACATGTTGCTGATGCACAGGGTGACTACATAGACGTGTAGTAATAGTATCATGTTGTTAACAGTACTGTGTGCTGAAATAATTGTGGGTATATCATAGCATGCCTGATGCAGTAAGGGTATGATTGTCATGTACTGTTGTCTACACCCATGGTATGTACAATAGTGTATCATCTGCACATGTTGGCATACTGGTGGTAAGGATGTCAACAGAAGGCTACATGCATAGGTAGCACAGGGGATAAGGTAATACAAGTATTAATACGCAATGATGGACATGTAAACTGCAAGTGGCATGCTGCCCACACTGGACTCTGCAATGTGGATGTTTGAGGATGTTGATATGTGTGCAGTACTACACGACTGGTACAGGACACACAGGAGCACCCTAGCACTGCAAGCTCACATCTCATACCATGCTAGACAGCCCCAACACACAAAACTAACTGTCACAGGAAGGAGAGTCCCCATACATGTCAGGGATACTGTGATGGCAGGCCAGGTAGCATACATCCTACTAAGTATGGAACCACTGAGTGAAGGCTCAGTGTCTGTTATTTGACATGTGTATTACTGCAGGTATGAGCACATGGGTTTCCATCCAGTTATTGTACATCCTGATGGTACATGGTCTGTACACTTGTGTGCACTGAGACTGGACCCTAGCCATCTGACCTGTGTATTTCCATGTACATGTGCATAGTGCCTGCATATTTGCAGTGTTACCTACTGGAAGTGGTACAGCTTGTTTGTTGTACAATGGACTACATGCAGCTCTGCTTACTGTAGCTTTGTTTGCATGCATGTTTGCTTGCAATTACCCTGGAATACTGATCCAACCTTCAATGCATAGTTACAGAGCTTCTGTGGACTCCTAGTGACATCTGCATGCTATATGAATGTCCATGTCTCACTTGACAGAACGTCACTGTTTGTCCTGTTCACATGTACGTTGCCTGTTACACATTGCATATGACTTACCTGGCATTTGTCCATGTGAGCAGTCATATATGCCACTGCTAACTAATCACAGGCACTACACCCTCACATACTCATATTCTGTTGAACCACCTGCTTCGCTAGGGACGGCTTGCACCTATCACCCCTGGGCTTTCGGATATTGGCAAAGGCTCTTGCTACCCTCATAGTGCCTTTGTTAGGCAAGGCTCAAATGACAAACCCACCTTCATAGGTATCACAAGGGATAAGAAACTAAGAGTAATGCTACTCAACGCCAGAAGTCTAAACCTCACGATGCATGCACTCGAAACTCTCCTTAGCACGGAGAACATCGATATCTGTGCAGTAACAGATACCTGGTTCAGGGCTACTGAGAGCACCCCAGAACTACCAGGTTATACCTCATACCATGCTTTTCAGCCCCAAAACTTGGACCGAACCACAAAAGGAGGGGGAGTATTGATATTCAGCAAAGATACCCACACCTCCAGGTTGGTGGCAAAGCACCAAGCATCAGAGACTATCCATGTGCAACTAACAATGGGTAAAACTGCCTTCCAGGTTATAGCCTGCTACAGACCACCCTCCCAAACCCAAGAACCGCACTCGGCCTTCCTGAAAACAGTGGAAAATATGAAGGTCTCTCCAAACACCATTCTATTGGGTGACTTCAACTACCCAAACATAGACTGGGAGCATGACTCTAGCTCCAACACCCTAGCCTAAAGATTCCTAGAATATATGAACTCAAATGCTATGGAACAACTTGTCACCACTCCCACAAGAAGGGAAAACATACTTGACCTGATCATCACCAACATAGGGACTCTATGCTCCAGACCAGAAGTGTATCCCTCACTGGTAAGATCAGATCATAAACTAATCTCACTGGATATTCACATCCTGACCCCACCCCCTGCCCAGAAAACCACATTGAACAACTTCTCTAAATCAAATTCATACTCCTCAAAACTGAGGTGGAAACCTTCAAAGCCCCCGGGCTTGTGGAAAATATGGACCAGACCGCAGATTCCTCTATAAACACATTCTATGGACACCTTCAGGAATGCACGGATCATGCGATCCCGAATAAAACCAAGACCCAATCCTCCAAAGGCAGATGTCCTGTCTGGTGGACCCCAGCCATAAACAAACTATATAATAGAAGGAGGAAGCTATTAAATGATACAGCAAAATCCCAAAAAGGGAAGGCATCACTGATCAGTATTAACAAAAAACTACGGGCACTCATAAGATTGTCTAAGGCCAGCTTCGAGAGAAAATTGCACAGGACACTAAGGATAATCACAAGGCTTTCTTTAGTTATGTTAGGAACCTGGGTGGTAATTCCCAGATATGCTCAGAGGTAGTCCAAAATGTCAATAGAAACACCAAACTCACAGACATTGCCAACATCCTAGCTGACAGGTTCAGCGCAAACCCCCCCCCTCCACACCGAAAGGGCAAATATTTATCCCAGCAGAGTGCTGCCCCCCTGACATCTCAGATGCTCAGGTAAGAGCCGCCCTCTCCAAAGCAATAAACACTGCATCAATGGGACCAGACAGTGTCCGGCTGTGTCCTACATGAACTCCAAGAAGAGCTACACCCAAACATAAAACTACTGTTCAATCCCAGCCTTACTACAGGATATGTGGCCAAAGAGTGGCGTACAGCAACAGTGGTCCCTCTACAGAAAGGTGGTGCCTCAACGGATCCTGGACACTATCGCCCCATAAGCCTGACTAGCTTGGTCTGCAAAGCTATGGAAAGGATCATCATGGACCTCATAAATAAAGATATTGGGGACCTACAGACACTGGATCATACCCAGTTTGGCTTTGTTAAGGGCAGATCCTGCCTCTCAAACCTGGTTGATTTCTTTGAAACAGTCACCAAGGCCATTGACGAGGGGAAGGTGGTCCACACAGCCTACCTGGACCTCGCAAAAGCCTTTGATACAATACCCCACTTGGGCATTCTAGAGAAGCTCACCAGCTTAAATATAAACCCCTATGTCACTAGATGGATTACACACTGGCTGAAGGACAGAACCCACATGGTTAGAATTGCTGGAGCCATGCCAGACTCCAAACCAGTTACAAGTGGTGTCCCACAAGGCTCAGTCCTGGGACCTCTCTTGTTCGGTATATATTTATCGGAGGTACAGGCCAACACGGAAGGACTGTGGCTGACCAAATTCGCAGATGACTGCAAACTGGCCGCCATAATCGACTCTCCAGCCAACACAAGCATCCTCCAAAAGGGCCTCATAGAAACAGACAACTTGTGCCAGAGCCATGGCCTCAAGCTGAATGCCAAAAAGTGTATAGTCATCCCCTTTGGCAAAAACAAAGTGCCCACAAAGTACCACATAGGTGGTAATCCATTAAGTACAGAAGAAGTAATTAGGGACCTGGGGACCCAAGTTGATAGAAATCTCTCATTTGACAACCACGTGGCCAAAGTGGTTAGAAAAACATTTTATATAGCCCACCTCATCATGAAGGGATTCACATCTAGATCAGGGGAGGACATCATGCCTCTTTACTCATCCCTCATCAGGCCCATAATTGAGTACAACGCCCCTGTTGGGATGTACCTTACCAGACACCTGCAGCAACTGGAAAGACCCCAAAAGTACCTCACCAAGAGGATCAAAGGGCTCAAACAGATGCCATATGCTGACCGGTTAAAGAAACTCCAGCTCTACTCAGTGGCATACCGCCTGTTCAGAGGCGATCTGTGCCTGATGTATAAAGCCATGTCAAACCCGGAATTAATGGGCATGCTGCACCTCAGAATATCCAAATCCCATTGAGCTACACGCTCGAGAGACTTGAACCTCAGCACTGAAATAAATAGGACATGCTGGAGGGACAGATTCATAACTCAGAGGCTCCCTTCACTCTGGAATAAAATCCCAGTCCAGGTTAGGCAGAGTCCCTCACTGACTCTCTTCAAGAGGAATCTTGATGAGTGAATGGGACATCGTAGGTTTACCCCGGGTATCACTTCTGTGTCACAGTTAGACAGAGGCACAGTATACTAACCTCGAAAAAGGGCATAGCAAGATAAATTTATAATGGATGGCGACAGCCAAACACATTCTGGCTAGGTTTATAAATGCCCTAGGGCAGATAGCCTAGTATGAACCTATGAACCTATGTACCTTGTTCCCCATTGGCCCTATGTCCTGTTAATCACCATGGCAATCACAATACTATGGTAGCATGTGCAAAGGTCAGTTGTCAGTCACCTCTATGGTACAGTTGTGGAATATGTGGGTCATGTGGCAATGTCACAGCTGCCACATGTACACAGTCAACCCTCTCCCCTACACATGGACGTACAACACATGTATGAGATGGAACCACATAGCCAAACTGGGGACTAAGCACTCTGAACCCAGTACTAGCATAACCTGTCAGGTGGCATGAAATACTACAGTGACTACAATACCAGTCTGATGTAGACCTACACTGACAGCAATACAAGCACGTGAACACAGTGGGCCATTCATGGAGCCTAAGAATAGCATCCTGCCTGAGCGGCAGACACCTCTGCAGCTGGCACACAGGCATATGTTATGCCAGAACACATCACGCATAACACATAGCACACAAATCCTGTGTGCCAAACAGTCACAGCCTGTACGGCTAGACAACACACCTGCTACAGTTGTGTTAGGTACCTTTATTGTCCGGTACAGTGAGGTCATGCTCACCAGGCTGGACAAGGTGAAGGTCACAGTGATATGCCCGTGGGGCACTATGGTCCACCACATAACACAAGCATACAGGTCCATCAGAGGCATGGACACATATGACTCAGTCATTGTCCATGCCACTATGGCTGACCTGTGATGTACCTCTCTGGACTACATGATAGGGAACATGGAAGGGCTCTCTGAGCATGTGGCACAGGCTGGGATGACCCTGACCTTGGTTGGCATCATACCCTCACCAGGAATGCTGACGTATTACTGAATGCTGATGAATTACTGTAGCTACAACACCCTAGCTTAAAGGTTCCTAGCATGTAGTCACTGCACTGCTATGGAACAACTTGTTACCACTCCCACAACAGGTGAAAACATGCAGCACCTGTTCATCAACAACATGTAGACTATATGCCCCAGACCAGATGTGTATCCCTCACTGCTAGGTTGATACCATCTACATATCACACTGTATATACACATACCACATGCAGCACCCGCACAGAAGATCACAGTCATAATGTTGTCCAGTGCAAATACCATGTATTCACATGTGGCAGGCATCAGACATGGTACCTATTGAAGGTCACAGGTACATATGTTTATTTGGCACACACATACATCATCTGTGTCCATTGCCATTACTGGTTTAATCGATGTCATGCATTATTGTGAACAACAACCCACACATATGGGCATTCTGTGTGACAAAAACACATGTGGCATGTCTGGAATCCAATGCCATAACTAACTGTGCTATGACAGTAGTGAGAGATGCAGTAGCAGGGCGTGCTATTTGCATTACTGGGAGATTTGCCCTCATCCGCTGTACTTGTAGGGTAATGACATCATCTCTGTGTAGAGATTGGAATATGCAGCAGCTGGTGTGTTGTACTGGTTGGCAAAAGGGTCAGTTTTCTCACACATGTAATTGCACACACACTACTTTCACTCTCTCCTACACACACTTACTATTTACAGGATTCAAACCCCTACCTATGTTATGACACTCAAGATGGACGCATTAGCGGAGCGCGCTGCTTGCATTACTGGGAGGTTTGCCTTCTCCTGCTGTACTTATAGGGTGCTGACATCATCAGTGTTTAGAAAGGGGAATGTGCATCCTGTAGTGTGTTCTCCTAGTTGCCAGAAGGGACATTTCTTTCATACAGACTTGCACACACACTAACCCCCTCCACACATACTGAGTATTTGTAGGATTCAAATCACTACCTAACTATGTTATGACACTTGAGAGAGACGCATTAGCGGAGTGTGTTATTTGCATTGGTGGGAGGCTCCCTTTCTCCTGCTTTACTTATAGGGTGCTGACATCATCAGTGTTTAGAAAGGGGAATGTGCATCCTGTAGTGTGTTCTCCTAGTTGCCAAAAGGGACATTTCTTTCATACAGACTTGCACACACACTAACTCCCTCCACACACACTGAGCATTTGCAGGTTTCAAACCCCTACCTAACTATGTTATGACACTCGAGACAGACGCATTAGCAGAGTGTGCTATTCACATTACTAGGAGGTTTCCTTTCTCCTGCTGTACTTATAGGGTGCTGACATCCTCAGTGTTTAGAAAGGGGAATGTGCATCCTGTAGTGTGTTTTCCCAGTTGCCAAAACAGACATTTCCCTCACACAGACTTGCACACACACACACACACACACACACACACACACACACACACACACACACACACACACACACACAGCATTTGCAGGATTCAAACTCCTACCTAACTATATTATGCCACTTGAGGGAGACACATTAGCAGAGTGCACTATCCAAATTACTAAGCATCTGTTCTGCACCTGCAGTATTTATAGGGTGCTGACATCATTATTTCTACAGAGGTATGTACATCTAGTACTACCTGTCAGGTGGGGGATAGCATCTATATGCATTTGCAGCCACCTACGTCAGGGTCAGATATGCACATCGCACTGGCAGGTTATGTTTTATACCATGCTTCGTGACCACAGGACCTGTAACACACAACACAACACAACCAGTCCTGACCACCCCTCCCACATCCAGGACACACACTTTGCTTCCCTGGGAACAGTGCCAAGATATGAAGGTGTTCACATACACCATTCCAGTTGTTAACGTCAGGTACAGGTATATTGTGTGTGGGAACTACTCAGGCCTCTACAACATTACCCTACAGCCACTACAATTTGTGAGTCCATGTGCTATGGCAGAACCACTCACCACAGCCACAAGGGGGAATACATATTGCACCTGATCATCTACAACATGGGTACTCACTGTTCCACACCAGAGGTAGACCACCATTGTTGATATCTGACCATACCCACCTTTCCCTGGCCATCCATATCCCATCCCCACCCCCAGGCAAGGTTGTCACTGCAAACAAACTGTATTTATCAAAAGCAGACTTTACACTTGTGAATACTGGGGTGGAAGACTTCAAAGGACCCATGCTGGGGGAGTATACAGACCACTCTGCATAATCCTTGACAATTGCATTCTATGAGCATGTGGAAGGTTTGCATTGATCATGCTATCCCAAATATACCCATGACTGCTCCACAACAGGACACCTGTCAGATGTACACCAGCCATATATGAGCTGTCCAACAGACAGAGTGAGCTAATACATTGCAGAGCAGTAGCCCAAAGAGGGAGGACATCTCTGAACAGTACCGGCACGATACTTCAATCCCTCATAATCATCACGACACAGTGTTGACAGTGAAATTGTCCAGACAATGCAGATAAGGCTCCCCTCAGTCTGTTATTGATGCCCACTTACTGTTAGAGGTCCTCAGCAACCCTCTTCCAGCACACACCAACAGCATGGCTGTGGCTTAGCAAATTCAAACCCTGGGATCTCCACTGTGTCCCTGCTTGACAGAGGCACAGCACACTAGCCTCACACGGTGCCTTATGTGACCTACTTTACAGTGGCACAGTAGCCTACTGTACTGGGGAGGCAGATGACAAGCACACTCTGGCTAAGCTGTCATTCCCTAGGGCAAACAGCCTAGTGTTGACCTCTACACCCATATGTTTAATTGTCAGATGCACATTATTTGTTGCTGATAGACTGTTTGCAGGTCTTTATTGCCATAGCATTCCCTGTTTGTATGAACAGCTTGTGTATCTGTGGAAGATGTTTGCATATGGGAGGGATCCACTATATCACGTATGTCTCTATAGTCATTTAACTGTGTGCACTGGGCAGATTGCTGTAATGTGGTTGGTTCCTGGAATAACACGTACAAATACCAGATATGTGTGGCCAACTGTTAAACTGAGATTTGGCCTAAGTGTGTGAGTACGCCCAGTTCAGCCTTCCCATGGCATGTTGTCTGACATATGTCTCATTTATCAAAGTGTGCGAGCATGCCCAGTGTGAGCTTTACATATGTTGAACTCTGCAGCCCACCACATTTGTGGATGAGTGTGAACTTCAACAAATATCTCCCGTTTATGGTTGTCTGTTGTGTGTCATGTTGTGTAGTTACTGTCCAACTGCTTTGTTTGTGAACACAACAGGGATTATACTGTGCCTGCAGGGTTTGCATGGGATACTTTGCATACAGTTGTCAACATCCTTTCATACTGACCTAACACTGTAGTACCGTATAGTGTACTGGTTCAGTACTTTCACTGTGGTGGACAGCATCCTGGGCTTTAGTCCTATCACTGCTTTACATTTCCATAGTGACCACAACAGCCTGGTTAGGGGCCAGTTGTGCACATCTGACCATGTTGCATTATGTTCAGATATGAACTACTTAAACCAGGCTTGTCCAACATTGGTAGTGTATTCCACAACATAGGTGTACATTTGCAAACACTAGTGATGTGCCCTAGGCCATTTCTAATGCTAGTCGGAGAGTGTGTTTGTCCTTCGACACACATTGTAAGTGGAGTTTGCCATGACATATGTCATAGTTAGTATACTGTGCCTCCGTCTACCTGTGACATAACAGTGATACCCAGGGTAAACCTACCATCTCCCATCCACTCATCAAGATTCCTCTTGAGGAGAATCGATGAGTGACTCTATGGATAACCTGTACTGGGAGTTTACTCATGAGTGGGGGTGGCTTCTGTGTTATGGATCATGCAGTACAGCTTGTCCTATGTACGTCAGTGCTGGGGTTCAGGTCTCTCATGTGCATAGCTCACTGCCATTCAGATTGTACAAGGTGCAGCATGTTTATTGATTCCAGCTTGGACATGGCTTTATACATCAGGCACAGCTTGCCTCTGGGTGGGCAGTATGGCAGTGTGTGTAGCTGCAGTTTGTTTAATCAGGCAACACATGGCATCTGTTCAAGCTCTTTGGTAATCCTGGTGAGGCACTGTTGGGGACTTTACAGTTGATGGAGGTGTCTGCTGAGGTACATCCCACAGGGGCTATTGTAGTCAATTGTAATACTGATGAAGGATGACTGCAGAGCCACAATGACCTCCCCTTATCTAGATCTGACAACCTTCAAGATTAGGTGGGTATATGGTATGTTTCTGTAAACACTACAGCCACATGTTTGTCCAATGCAGGATATCTTTCACCTTGTGTCCCCAGGTCTGTCATTACATGTTAAGTACATAATGGGTTAACACCTATGTGGTAATTGGTGGGCACTTACTGTATATCCACGGGGGTTGACTATACACTTTTCTGCAATTAGCTTGCTGACATGGCTATGGCACCAGTTGTCTGTTTCTATGTGGCCCTTTTGTGGGATGCTTGTGTCAGCTGGAGGGTCAGATATGGTGGCCAGTTTGTAGTCCTCTGCAAACATGTTCAGACACAGTCCTTCCATGTTGGCCTGCACCTATGGGACATATATACCAAACGAGGGAGGTCCCAGGACCAAGCCTTGTGGGATGCCAGTTATATCTGGTTTGTAGTCTGACATGGCTGCAGCATGTCTGACCATGTCAGTTCTGTCCTTGGTCTGGTTTGCAACCCCTCTACTGACATAGGGGTTTATATTTAAGCTGGTGAGCATATCTATAATGAACACGTAGGGTATTGTATGGAAGCGTTTGCAAGGTCCAGCTACACTGTGTGGACCACATTGCCCTCATCAATGACCTTAATGACTGTTTCAAATGAATCAAACATGTTTAGGGGCAGGATCTGCACTTAAGAAAGCCACACTGGGTAGGGTACAGTGTCAGTAGGTCCCCAATATCTTTATGTCTGCAGTACATGCTGATCCTTTCCATAGCTGTGCCGACCAAGCTTCTCATGATTCTGGGGTGGTAGTTTTCAGTATCCATTCAGGCAACACCTTTGTTGAGAACGACCACTGTTGTTGTACACTGTTCTTTGGGTACATATCCTGTGGTAAGGCTGACATTGAGCAGTAGTGTGATTTGGGATTCCATTCTTCTTGAAGTCCATGTTGGACTCAGCCCAGGACACCATCTCATACCATTGCTGCTGTGTGTTTTGCTTTGCAGATGCTGGCTGTTACCTCAGCATCTGCAATGTCAGGGGGCCAGCAGTCTGCTGGGATAGATATTTTGCATTCTGGGGGGGAGGTTTGCACTGCACCTGTCAAGATGTATGTTGACAATATGTGTGTGTGTTTGGTATGTTGTTTGTAATATTTGTGTGATTCAGAGCATATCTGTGAATTCCCAACACGGTTCCTACCATCAGTTGAGGAAGCCTTGTGATTATCCTTAGTGTTCTGTACAATTTGTATCTTCATAGGTTCATAGGTTCATACTAGGCTATCCACCCTAGGGCATTTGTAAGCCTAGCCAGAGCGTGTGTGGCTTTCACCACCCCTTGCTATGTGAATATTATGGCCATTTATGATTTGCTTTGCTGTGCCTCTGTCTGGACGTGACACAGTGAAGACCCGCAGTGTAAATCTACGATCATCCATCCACTTGGCAAGATTCCTGTTGAAGAGTGTCAGTGAGGGGCTCTGCCTAACATGGAGTGGGATTCTGTTCCAGGGTGTGGGGAGCCTCTGGGTTATGTATCTGTCCCTCCAGCACATCCTTTTTCATTATGTGTTGAGGTTGACATCTCTCACTCTCACAACTAAGATGGCTTTGAGTTTTCTGGGGTGGAGCATGTCCATTACTCCTGTGTTGGACATGGCCTTGTACAACAGACATACAATACCTCTGTGTAAGCAGTATGTGACTGCATTCAGCTGGGGTGTCTACAGCCAGGCAGCATATGACATATATAGAGACCCTTTATCCTCTTGGTGAGGTACCTTTGAGGTCTTTCTAACTGCTGCAGGTGTCAGGTAAGGTACATCCCAAATGAGGCATTGTACTAGATTATGGGTCTGATAAGAGAACAGTATAGGGGCACAATGACCTCTGTTGATGTAGATGTGAATCCTTTCATGATACGGTGTCCAATATAGACAGTCTTCCTAGCCACATTGGCAATGTGAGTGTCACATAACAGGTTACTGTCCACTTGTGTCCTTAGGTCCCTGATTACTCCTTCCATACATAATGGTTTACCACCTATGTGGTAATTTGTGAGTACCTTGTTTGGTATTTGGTGAGACATTCATACTGTCCAGTGTCTTCAGGATGGCTGGGTGGGGTTCCTGTGTGTGAGAGTGTGGTCTGTAGCATCTACAGACTGTACAGAAGTCTTGCCTATGGTTAGTTGCACATGGGTGGAATCCAATGCCTTGTGCATTATCAGTTACTTGGACGTATGGGTGTCTGTGCTGAATATGGATACTCACCCTCCTTTTATGTTTTGTTCCAGGTTTTGGGGCCATAACGCATGATATGTGGTATAACCTGGTAGTGCTGTTGTGCTGTCAGGAGGCTTGCAGCAGGTTTCTGTCACTGCACAGACATCGATGTTCTCCATACAGAGGAGGGCCTCGGGAGCATGCATATTGAGGTTTACACATCTGGCATTGGTCAGCATTACCCTTCTGTTTCTTTCCACTTATGTTTTCTCGGGTGGTGGGTTAGTCTTTTCAGCCTTGCTTACGAAAGGCTCTATGGAGGTGGCAAAAGCCTTATCCAATATCCAGACGCCCAGGGGTAACAGGTGCAAGCCATCCCTGGAACAGCTGCGTGGCTTGTCAAGCATGACATCCCAAGCAGACAGACATTGGATCCCCTTGTAATGACACCAGTAATTGTGCCACTTGTTATAACTGATCATTCTGTGTTTGTACTGTGGCATCATTCTTGGTGAGGGTAGGATGCTGCAAACGGTCAGTGTCATACTGGCCTGGACTACATAATCGGAGAGCTCATCTATGTCTCTTTTCATGTAGTCCGGGGAGGTACATCTCAGGTCATTCACACCAGCATGGACTATGACTGCATCATATTTCTATTTGCTTTGGGGTGACCTGCATACTTGTGTTATGTGGCGTATTGTAGCAGCCTACAGGCAGCTTACTGTACCCTTTCCCTTGTTCAGTCTGGTGTGCAGGACAGCAGTGTGTCTCACTATGGAGTCACCTATTACAACTGTATCAGGCATGTTATTTCTCCTTCTGGCCTGTGACTGTTTGGCACATCAGCTTTGTGTACTATGTGTTGCATGTGCTATGTTTGGAGGTTGTTTGATTGGGTGTCTGCTTTGCAGGCCTCTGTTGGTGTGGTGTGTTTGTAATTCGGGCCTCCGGGAATGTTTTTCTGTGTTTATGTCTTTGGTTTGCAGTTGTGATAGGTCTATGTGGGACTGGGTTTGTGGTGTGTGTGGTTACCTTCTCCTCCTGACTAGTTTTGGAAGTACTGAGTTGAGGGAGCTCAGCTTCCAGTTTGGATAAATGGTTGCATCTCTCACATATATTTGTATTTCTTGGGGGGAGTTGAGGGTTGTCTGTGTACTTGGGGCAGGTGTAACATTGCCTCAAGATTCACAGATTCAACTTGTTGTAGCTGGCCTTAGTGGATTGTATGTGTGGACATATTTTATTGCCATACTACTGATCAGTGATTTCTTCTTTTTTTATGTTTGCTCTATCATGTAGTAGCTTCCTCATTCTCTTGCATGGTTTGGTAATGGCTGGAGTCCACCATGCCAGATGCCTGTGTGTATGGCATTGTGTCTTGTTTTAATTTAGGATTGCATAATCCAAGCATTCCTGGCAGTGTTCATGGAATGCCTGTATAACAGGTTCTGAGGTGTGGCCCATATTTTGCACCTGCACAGGGCCTTTAATGGATTCCACATCAGTTTGGAGGAGTGCAACTTTTGCTTTACACATGTTTTTCACTGTGGTTTTATGGCCAGGGACTGTGGTCAGGATGTGTATATCCAGTGTGATTACTCTATGGTCTGGTCTTACCAGTGAGCAATACACTTATCATCTTGCCATCCAGTACCCATGTTGCTGATTATCACATCCAGTATGCTTACCCCTCTTGTGGGAGTGGTATGTTGTTCCTGGGCATTTTGGTTTATGGATTCTATGAACTTTTGTCCTACAGTGTTGGAGCTAGTATAATGCTCCCAATCTATGTCTGGGTATTTTCAGTCACCCAATATAATGTGGTTTGGAGTACTTGATATATTCATGTATTCCAACATAGGCCAGGTGCAGTTCCTGGTGTTTGGACGGTAGTCTGTAGCTGGCTATAAACTGGAAGGCAGTTTTCGCCACTGTTACTTGACCATGGCTAGTCCATGCTGCTTCTTGTTGTGGTACCAACATGGGGGTGTGGTTATCCTTGACAATTATTGCTAGACACTGTACTTTTGTAGCTTGTTCCATGTTTTGATGCTGTACAGCACAGTATGAGGTGTAACCTGGTAGTGTTAGGGTGCTGTTGTGAGCCTTGACCCAGTTTTCTATTACAGCACAGATATCAACATTATCCATACTGGGTGTGTTTAGACTGCATGCATCTTGCTCTTTAGACTTCTGGCATTGGGTAGCACTACATCTAGGTTCTTATCCCTTCTGATACCTATGGAGGTAGGTTTGTGTTTTGAGCCTTACCTATTCAGGGCACGCTGTGGGTAACAACAGCCTTTGCCAGTATCCATACAGCCTGCACTGATAGGTGCATGCCAGTCCTAGCACGTGGAGTATCATGTCATGCTCAGCATGTCATCCCAGGCTGGCACACATTGGATCCCCTTTGACTAACTGCAATACTTCAGCCAATTATTGCAATTGATCATCTCATTGTCATATTGTGGCATGATGCTTGGTGAGGGTAGGATGTTAGTCACGGTCCTCAGGTGTGCATATAGTACATGGTGTTACATTACTTAACACATGGCATTTATGCCTCAGGTGGTGCTGCAGGGCTGCCTCTGTCGGATGCACATATTACACTCCCTGTACATGTTTGTGAGCAGGTCATGTCATTTTAGGCATCCCTGTTATTATTTGAGTGAGTCAGAGGGGTATCATTCCCAGGGTTCCTACTGAGCTAGTGTATGTGCTATGCATTGCCTCTTTGCCAAGGTCAGGGCATACTGGGCATGCCTCCTTCTGCCTACTGGGGCAGGCTCAGGTTGTTCCTCCTCCGAGTCATGCTCTGCCTGTGATGGCCTTGGCAATGGTGGGGGGCTGTTTGGCCCAGCCCTATGCTGGTCCTGCTGCAGCTGTTTTCACAAGATCATATTATGTAGCATAGCACATACCATGACAATTTGGGTACATGTAGTTGGTGTGTAGTGCAAGGCTCCACCAGATGTGTCCAGACACCGGAACCGTGACTTGAGCAGCCGAAACACATGCTCTATTACATTACGTGTTTGTGCGTGTGCCTCATTATGGCGTTCCTGTTCAGGTGTGTGTGCATTTCTGATGGGTGTCATCAGCCACGGCTCCAGTGCATAACCTGCATCTCCCACTGGGTGTCCGTGTGGGATGTCCCCATTGGCAAATGTCTGGTACAGCTGCGTCAAATGCCAGATGTGGGAATCATGGTAGCTCCCAGGGCAGCCAGCACACACATTCATTATTATGCCCTGGGCATCACACATGACCTGGCAGTTGATGGAGGGGAAGCCCTTGCGGTTAATGTAGGCCCTACTCCGCTCACCGGCTGGTGCTTTGATGCATATGTGCGTGCAGTCTATTGCACCCACTACCTCAGGGTATTCCGCTATTTGCTGGAAGAGATGCATATTGCTGGCCAATACCTCACGGGCATTGGGGAAATATACATGATCACCGACATGTGCTGACATGGCATCCAGGAACTGGTGCAGTACCCTGGAGGCTGATGCCTGTGATATCCCCATCATATCACCAGTTGGTCTTTGGAAGGTACCTGTTGCTAGTATTCTTAGGCCAACAAATACCTTGGTTTCCACTGGGATGGGTTCCCCTCTGTTGGTTCTGTGTGTGAGGCATGGCCTGCACAGCTCAACTATTTGCTGCAGGAGCTCTCTGTCCACTCTATAGCTCTACTATCTCCAGCTCATGTAACCCGTGGTAGGTGACCCTGGGCCTGTACACTCTTCTCCATCTCCTCACTGTGGGTTGTCTGGCACCATCTGCATTGTCACCACCCTCAGCAAGTCGCCTATGTCTCATTATGACAGCTATGGCAGCCCCTAACATTTCTGCTCTGAGTTCAGCTTTTTCAGTTTTCACTTCTAATAGCTTACTCCTGTCTTGCAGTGTCTCTTGAGAGAAACATCCTGCACTGCTGTTTGCAGAGTTTTAAGTGCTGGGCTGGGCTACTGTTCTGCCTGTGTAATTGCCTGCTTCTAATTGTTTTCACCTGCTAGCTCCAGCAGTATTCCCTGCTAGATTCCTATGAATTCTGTTGCTTCCTTTTTCCTTTCTGTTTCCTCAGGGGGGAACAGCGTGCATACCAGCAGAAACACGCTCACAGTGGCTTACACACATGCACACATGCTTACACAGTTCAGAATCTGCTTATTCGGGCTAAAACGCATGCACACTAGCGCAAACAGTGTTAAACATCTACCAACAGGCTCCCACATGCTCAGTCTGCCTTACATGTGTGCACACTGTCCTACTCGAGCTTCATGGTGCGCACATGTGCGCATGCATGCCCAGCAAGAAACTTTGGTGTAGGCAACAGTGTACACCTTCCATTTCTTGACTTTCCCATGCTTATGTTGTGTCACTCCTCTTTCCATGATATGTGTCTGACATCTGTCATGTAACACTGACCTCCAATGAACTGCATTTCTTTCTGCCATTCCCCCCTGTGATGTCACCTATCTCCTACTCTGTTCCTCCCCCTTATAGGGTCATAGGTTCATAGGTTAGTACTAAGCTAACTGCCCTTGCGAGCCATTTCAAGCCTAGCCAATTATCCCTTGTGAGACTCAAACCCTGCACCTTGTGTTTGTAAGGCAAGCACTTTAACCATTAGGCCACTCTTACACTACTCAGAATGTGCTCATTTGCTATGTGACAGTGGAATTCAGTATCCTAACACTCATTTGCATCAGATTGCCTACTAATGCTTAGTTACATGTCTTAGACTCAGCTTCCCCCCTTAGCAACCACTAAACGGTGGCCATGTTGTTTTTTTGTCTGCTGGTCCCTGCATTGTAAATCCATGTATTGCATAAAACCCACATTTGTGGGTTTATAACCTTCATTTTTATGTTTTATATAGCGCAGCCCATTTGCGTGGGGTTGCGCTGCGTTTAAACACTGGCGATCGCCGAAAAAAAATATTTATTTCTCATATTTGCATCGGGGTACCTTGCCAATGGCCACATATTTGGCCATTGGCATGCTGCCTGACACATATGCACCCTTTATTTGGAGCTGACATGGCTCCATTGTGTTTTTTGCAGAAACTTACTCAGTTGTCAACTGAGTACATTTCTGCAGCTAAAACTGCTCTTACACGGGCCGCTTTGGGCTTCCAGGATCACTAATCTACCTCATTTGCATGCTATTCGGCTGCAAGTGAGGTGATTAGCATATCCACGCCCACTCCGTGTAAGAGACGTTTTAGCTGGTCTCTTACATGGACTTTAGGGCTGTTCCTGGATTGCAAAGGCTGCATGGAGTCTTATACTACTCTTAGACTCCGTGCAAGCCTTCGTGAATCCTGCCCATTGTTTTAATAGTAACTTGGAGGTATGTTTCTCATAAGTCTGTTTTATTTGCAGCAGGATAGAGTTCAAATTTTTAGTGACTTGGTAGGAGTAAAGACAAACCCCAGCTGAGTAGATTGTTTTGGATGTGGAGAGGACAGATTTGTTAGTTGACATGGTAGTCTAGAACTGGAGTATGGTTGGAGCATATTTTTCAATGATGGCTATTTTTAGGGAACTTTATTAAGATATGGCCTTTCTTGAGTTGTGAGTATGTAATGTAGTGGGAGAATTCTATCCAGTGTAAATCTCAAAGGGCTATGATGGTGTTTTTGTAATGCAGTATTTTCTCCAAATTTGACTATTTATTGTAATATGCATCAAGGTTAGGTTTAAGGGTGGAACTGAGAATATAAAAAAGGATGGAAATATCTCCATTTCTCTCCCACTCCTCTATATGAGCAAACGGTAAAGGAAATCTTCTCCCTCAGTTTGAATATGGTCTTCCTTTTGTTGTTGCTACCTTTAACAAAAATTCTAGTATTCAGTCTGTCACAACACAATGTGTCACATTATCACTCATTCCCATAGAACTACACATCATTTTTTAACTTTGGAAAAAGCCTAATAGTTCCTAGGTAAAGGAGAACCCCATCCAGGACTCAAAAACATGTTTATTTCATCATGGTTTGGTCTTTCCTATATTTTAACACCATTCTGGGGTGATTTACAGGTTTTTAAATATTTTATACATAATTTCAGAGTCTGACCACGTGGGGGTCTAGCATCTTGAAGTTATATTGATCGTTTTGTCTGCTTCTAGGTATCCCACAATGCAGTGCATGTATGTAAAAAATTACTTCACTCAGGCCTCTTTCTTCCTAAAGCTACTGTCACTGCATTGATTTTACATGCATAAACTGCTGTCTTTCAGTCAATTTTAAGTAACATTTCATGCTGTTCATTGACTAGTTAAAACATAAACAGTGCAAATGCTACAGAACAGACTTTCAAAGTGCTTTTTACTGCTTCTTCTTTTTAGAATGGCTAGATTTCAGTCTTTTGTGAAGCCTGAATTGTACTATTTCGACTCATCTCCCATCCCTCTGCACACCTAACTTCCCTAGCTGTCAAACTGCTAAGGGTAATTTCAACTGTTACCTGCTGTGATTGACAGCTCACAGCAGGAGACTTGACTCATGTACTGTTTCCTTGTTATATCCTTTTCTTTCTTTCTTTATGGGTAGGAGTAGGACCAGGGAACTGTGACATCATACCATGGGTGGGTTTTTAGGATGGTCGTGGTGATGTCATTTTGGGGAGAGAATTGGCCATAAAACTACCTGCATTTATTGGCCTTGATGACATCAATGAATTGGAGACTACAGCAACCTTTTCCAGGGCAGGATAAAAGTTTTTTGAAAGTGAAACCAAAACAGTATAGTAAGGTATGTTCTAGTGGAAAGAAACAGTCAATTTAAAATATTTTAAATGCTGCATTGTTGTTTATTCATAGGTTCATAGGTATGTACTAGGCTAATGGCCCTGGAGCCTTTACAAGCTTAGCCCATAGGATTACCCTGGCATCGTGCCACCTGACCTTGTCATAGCAAGGACAGTAAATAGGGAGAAAAATGAAAGAGAAGTTGAGAATTTAATAATAGAATCCCATTGTTGTCCTTTATGGAAAGAGCTGACCTGATCTAGACTCATATTTGAACAAACTTCATCATAAGCAATCTCTCTTTCTCTCTCTGTCCTCTATTTCTAAACTTTATAAGACAACCCCCTGTCATACAACATCAGAAGCCATAATCATTCAGGTCCTCTTTTATATCTATATTTTCCCTGTACCCCTGAGGACAGGTCCACAGTTATGCAGGATTTCTATCCTGTAGCATGCTACTCTGAAGTACTGGGTGCAATAGAAATCAAGAAATCAAGGAACCACCCTGGGAACAGGGAAGGGTCTATATAAATAGAAAGGGCTTCCACTTCATTAACTGCAAAGTCATGTGTAATGCTAAGAGAATCATCCTGAATGTGTGTGCTGGCACCCCAGGCAGTTACCAAGACTCACATATCTGGCACACCTCCCAACTCTATCAGATGCTCACTAGGGGTGATATCCCACAGGGCCATTTACTGGGGGGGATACAGGTTATTCCCTGGAACCATGGCTAATGATGTCCATCAGATATGCAAACACACCCGATGAAGAACACCATAATGAGGCATATGCTCAAACCATAAATATTATAGAGCATGTATTTGGGCTACTGATTCTGGTTCTGGTGCCTAAATACATCTGGGGGAGCCTTGCAGTACAATCCAAGTACATGTACTGAAATCTATACTTTTTTGCCATGCCTGACATCATCCTGAGAAAGCAGCTTCGGCAGGATCAACAAGGGGAAGGGGCACACATCCTAACACCAATGACAAGGTCACCACAGCCACATGCAGGTGAGGATTCAGGGGAGAACCAGCACCTGTTGTGGGTGTAGGCAGACATAGACATGCTCAATATGCTCTTGCATTGGCTTAGAGGTAACACATAGCACACTCACTCACTCACCACCTAAGGAGCTAAAACCTTTATCCTATGTACATACATATGGCAACATTGATGACAGGCAATGCTCACAACCTTTACCTACACATACAATGGCTGTGTACTCCTAGCCTCAGACAGCCCTGAAGTAAAACCGTGGCAGCTGGGGATCAAACCTTTCAAAAGTACTGAGCATCACTGAATGTCCACAGTTTGGCTTCATATCTTTTTACTGGAAAATCATTAAGGAGAGAAGTTAGAAATTAATGAGGCACATTTCAATTTACGACGCCATAACCCTTAGAAGATTCTTAGAAATACTGTTGCAAAAACTGTTTTGATTCTATCAACTGTCTAACTTTGTAAGACCAAAATATGTCATAAGTACAATTAGCAAAACAACATCACAAAAACGTCATAAAATCATCCAAGGCTAGCTTCGAAAGAAAAATTGCTAAGGACTCCAAAGATAACCACAAGGCATTCTTTAGGTATGTCAAGAATCTAAGTGGCAATCCTCAGATTTGCTTGGAGTTAGTGCAGAATGGCACAAACTACCCTGAACCTATCGATATAGCCAACATCCTGGCAGACAGGTTCAGTGCAACCTTCACCCCCTCTCACCCCCAAAAGGGCCCATAACTATACCAGAAGAATGTAGTGCCCCTGAAATCACAGACACTTAGGTTAAAACAGCCCTATCCAAAGCCAAAAACACAGCATCAATGGGACCAGATGGTGTCCCAGACTGCATCCTACACAAGTGCAATGATGAACCCTTGAAAAAACAAAGTACCCACAAGCTACCACATAAGTGGTAGCCCCCTAAATATGCAAGACATAATAAGGGATCTGGGGACCCAAGTAGATAGTAACCTCTCCTTTGATAATCACATTGCCAAAGTGGCTAGAAAATCCTTCTAAGTGGCCCCCCTAATCACAAAAGGGTTTGCATCCAGATCAAAAGAGGTCATTATGCCCCTCTATGAATCACTCATCAGACCCATCATAGAGTACAACACTCCATTTGGGATGTACTTTACAAGACACCTGCAACAGCTGGAAAAACCACAGAGGTACCTCACCAAGAGGATCACTGGCCTCAAACAGATGACCTATGCAGCTCGACTGAAGAAATGACCACTGAGACTGAATGAGCTTTAAGCCTCATGACTGAACCATGTAACTGTTGTGTATGTGTGTGTGTGTGTGTGTGTGTGTGTGTGTGTGTGTGTGTGTGTGTGTGTGTATGTGTGTGTGTGTGTGTTTATATGGTCCCTCCAGGAGAAATTGGTGTATGAGTGTCTGGAAGAACACAGTTAAGCTCTGTGCTAGCTCTACATCTTGGTATGTTGGACAGGTGTGAGCCGTGCATGGTAGAAGTGGCAATTCATCGTTACTGTACCCGACTATGAGAACCAGCTCTGCTAGGAGTTTCACTGGTACATTCACGATTACGGTCAGATGCACTACTACTATCTGAATGTAACTGATATCTGCTGGAAGAGCTCTCCTCACAAGGGCAGTCAGGACCATGACCCCATGGCCCCCCACGTCTGGGTGAAGACAACACAACTACTAGTGGAGCAGTGGAAGTAATGCCACTGTAGGAGCATCAACTAACATCAGATGATGTGGCTGATCTATGCTCACATGGATCCTGACACCCTCCCAGCAGACATTCCATCACAGACACTGCCTGTTCCAATGTGTCATTCATCTAATCCATTAAATTGGCAACACGGTGGAAGCAGTCACACATGTTAGCCTACACCACATCAACAACCCTAAGCATTTCTCTGGAAGACCTACTGGAACATGCCTGTGCCTCCATGACAGCCCTAAACATACATCAAGTGGCAAGGGAAGGCACACCTGGATCAGGTAGAGGATACACAACAGGTCTCCTCCAATCCCCCAAACAACCCTCCTGCATGGCACCTCCCCTACACTTTGGCTACAGCCAGGGATAACAGGAACTGAAGCCAGAGTAGCCACACTACCCTGATTGAGTGTCTCACCCTCCACCTGTCCAATATCTGAAGGCTCAGTTTAATGGGTTGGCATAGGCCTACTGGCTATGTCTGATGGAATTACAGAGGATGGATGAATGTCAACCTCCGTGTTGGATTCAACCTCTGCACTCCCCAACTGTGCCTCTGTTTGGCCACCATCATCTTCAGAGTTTTCTGATACTCTGACATCAGGTGGTAAGATTCCTACACTTCCACTGTCAGGATCACCTATGATAACAAGAAATAAACACAGGAAAGAAATTAATACCTACACTATTATAGTCCAATATATGCAAACTAACTGTGGTGATACTATTATGGACAGTACAGCAATACACACAACAGTCCTGACACCCACATCACACATATGGATAAAATAAATATTTATTTGAACTGCTCATCAGTACTGACAGAAAAATGGCTTACTCTGTGCAGAGGATTATAGGGTCCCTATGGATGATGGTCCTGGAAGAAGTTAAGCAAAATGTTAAGATGCCATCATCACAATTAACAGTAACATAGGGGGTTAAAACATTTTGCCCTTTATATGTCCATTAACGATACTTTTAACAAGAACTTGGATGACATGTCCACCCCAAGACCATGTGTAATCAACCAGAATATGTTGTTACCTGTAGCAGTCTACAACTATCTTCCCCTCAAAAAAATTATGTTAAACAGAACCTAAGTATTGCTGTCAATATTTTACTATACAAGAAGTATTTAACACATGACATAGATTAGCCTACCTGGAAGCTCCTCCTGGGACATACTTGTCCTCCCTGAAATAGCAGCACCAACATCAATCACATGCTGTTGTGCACTTTCCACTGAACTCTTTGGATCCCTGACAGTGGACAGCAACTCTGCATTTGGTGCCAGTGGTGGGTCCGTAGCAAGCCCCAATAGTAGCCATCCATTTATGGGTGACTGCAGCTGCTCTCCTTCAGGCCTGTGAAATCATGTCAGTGGCCCTATGCCACACCTAATGTGTCCTGCTCTGGCCACCTAGTGCAGTTACATCAGCCACTATTTGCTGCCAACTTTCATTCTGCCAGCCATATCCTCATGTCCCCTCTCAAGATGAAGGGCACCATGTCATTTAAATGCTTCCACAATAACTTCTTTTTCAGGGTCACTGAAGGTGGCATTTGCTGGGATTGGGACACCTGGGTGCCATTGTCCTAGATGACATAAAACACAAAAGAAAGATAATGCGCATAGGTATCGCAATAATAAAAGTCCTGCTTAGCTATAACACATAAAAGGTAGTATTTCAATATTACCCACTGGAGAAACAAAAAACAATCACAATATTCAAATATAAAAAAAAGAATTGTGTGGTTATTGCATATTACAATCATGCACAAAGCAAGGTTGGATCCAAAACAAGGAGAGTAACAATAGCAAATTTTATTTGTGCCAACACAGAAATGGAACGTGGCTTCCCCACCCCAAAATAACAGGCAGATGACACATTTTGCTAACAAACCATCAGTGAATTCCTAAAAGTGCTATCAAATAAACTGTCCCAAAAACAACTGTACACATTTACCACAGAAAATTCAATTTATACAATTGCCAGTCATGTCTACCTGTGGCCAGCACTCCCCTAGATATGTCTATGGGCCATCCTAGAAGGTTAACACCCCCGTGTCATTGACAATATAGGGCACGTTAGCACTTGTGATGACAGTTAATAAGGCTGTGCAATTGAGAAAGTAAGATTCCCTGATAAACATGCCTATGCCATCAGTAAATGTCTAAGAAGTGCATATAAGTAGTAGTTTGCATGTTCTCCCTGTGTTCGCGTGGGTTTCCTCCGGGTACTCCGGTTTCCTCCCACATTCCAAAGACATGCATCTGGAGCATTTCTCCCCAGGCCTCCGCTGAAACCAGGCTCTGTGGAACCTAGTTGGACATTCCCGGTCAACAAATGATAAATAAATTAAAAAAAAAAAAAATATATATATATATATATATATATATATATATATATATATATACACACACACACACACACACACACACACACACACACACACACACATGCACACACACACACACACACACACACACACACATATATATATATATATATATATATATATATATATATACATATGTTTTTTCTTAGTGACGTGAGCACATCCAGTATATAACTGAAAAATGCAAGTATACCTTATCAAGATTAGTAGTCTTCTGTGCAGATAAATCCCAAAGTAATATCTTCTTCTGTGCTATTTACATAAGCAAGTCTCTACACTTTCAGGTTCCCTAGCTACATGGTTATCTTTTTATAGTGTAACTTTAGGGCTATGAGCATGATGAATATGCAAATCAGGTGTGAACTTATTAGAATTGCTGAATCCCAAAGGCTTGGCCCAATGTAGAAGGTGTAAACATAATGCAAGCACTCCCTCAGTGTTTGTTGTTAATGGATTGCAACTGTGATTGATTTCTGGTAGAGAGAAGGAAAACACAGCAGCAATTCAGGCTCCCTTGCCTCCAGTGGGTGTGGCAGCCAGGTTAGACTTACAAAGTGTAGAAGTAATTGTATCAAGGTTTCAAATGTAAGTAAGCAGCACACATTAAACAGTTTCTGTT
The DNA here is from genome assembly GCF_019279795.1 of Protopterus annectens. Lineage (NCBI taxonomy): Eukaryota > Metazoa > Chordata > Ceratodontiformes > Protopteridae > Protopterus > Protopterus annectens. Next base: position 163,065,609 of record NC_056751.1, on the reverse strand, counting down.
CAGTAACATCCAACTACCCCTCAATTTCTTGGCAACTGTATATTATTGCCATTTAATATCCTCACACATGTTAAGGCCACTGATGCAGACTGTCTTATATACATTGCATGTCTCAGATTACAGATCAGATAAGACAAGAATAAGAAACAAACATGGTGAGATAAGACAGAGCTGAATTTATGTAAGCTATAGTCATAAATGGTTGTGTGATCACTCAGTACACTTCATCTGAAATTAATACATATACAAACAACCATCATATATTTTGTTAATACTGTGGATTATATTGCAGTTGCTTGTATGCACAATGATTTTCATTCTCTGCTGCAAAGCTATTTCTGTGGTAAAGAGGGATATGACACCCTTACTGTGTTTTGAAGGTTCGTTGGAGTGAGAGTTCAAATTCAGACCTATGTAAATTATTTCATGTGTACCAACATATACTTTTGTAGTCATGGTTATTTACTAGATATACTTTCTTCCTTTTTCATAATGTTCCCTTTTTTCTTTTTTTAATGCCAGTGTTTGCATGGTGAGAGGTTTAGTGCAAACAGGGGAACAGAAAAACACAATACATGTCATGTTTAGCTTTGCTTATCTCATTTGTGTGATGCCTAACAGTGCACACATTTTGCCTAGTGGCACACAAAGGAAACAGAACACCTACAGTCAGGGCGTAAACATTCTAAATGTCAGATAGGTTACATTGTTGTAGTTATTGCTTTCTATTGCACAACACCACTAAGTGATGGTATACTGTCTACTATAGTTCTGTAAGTATAATTCTGCTATCTAGACATGGACAGCCTTCACACTTAAATACGACACATACACACGTGAATGCATACACAATGACCTTGTCAGGTCACACACATACATGGTTAACACCTCAATCTCTCATCTGTATTTAGAAATGATTAATGACAATATCTGAAATGCACTTCTTCTGTGGCAAAGATGGAAAATCACCACTATGGAAAAAAAATGTTTGTCCCTTACACACTGATTTGTATCCCACACTGTAAAAATTCAGTTTTAGCAGTGCATAAAGTTAAACCAAAAATGTGTCAGTAATGAAATTTATGCCCACAGTGCATATCTGCAAAGTTAAATCACCTAACAGTTACAGCAGCAAACAGCCCTCAAACTAATGTCAAGTGTCAGATTAACCTTCAAGTTTCAAAAATTGCTTTCTTCTCTGGCACTGCTTTTCTCCACTTAACATCTTGCAAATGTGGTTGGCATCATTGCTCACATTTGCATATTACCAGTAAATACAACAGCAGGATTTAGTGGGAGATCATTACCTGCTATTGCACTGCTTTGGGATTAGACATGGCTGGTGTTAGAGGAGAAGGTGCTCAATTTAGGGTGCAGAGGTGGGGTGTTCAGGAGTCCAGAATATTTATTGGAATCCTGGTAAAACACTGCAGCCAAAGGCTTTTACAGGGGGACTATTCTTGATCCCAGTGCAAGTCTGAGGCTTGGAATAATCTGGCCAAGGCTGAATCCTGTGCAACTGGCATCTCTCAAACTGGAGAACAGTGTAGGCACCACTTTAATGACCTAAGAAGATGCAGGAGAGATGCACTTAACCAGTGGTTGGATGAGTCTCGAGCTAGTAACATCCCACAGTTGTGTAAGTATGCTAATAAAGAGAATTTATAATACTTAGAAAGCAAAATATATGCAAGATTGGTATACATAATGCTTTTCTGTTGTTTCTTTTCTTTTTGCAGATAACTCTGAAATAGCTGGAACTAGACAGGCCCATGCTGATCATCTAAAGAGACTGAGGAAAGCAATTGGTATGTATGGAGCACAATAGAAGTATTATTGCAGTTTTAAAATTTAAAGAAATAGCTTTTCTTTTCTATACAGTAGTAGCAAAGCAAGCATGCATATTGTAACTGTAAAAGCAAGTATGCGTGCATCAGTCTGTAGCATAAACCAATTCTAGGCGTCAAGTGCAGACTGTAGTCAGAAGTTATGGTCTCAAATGCCATGAGTAACAAGTAAAAAATACTGTGATTCATTAATAATATTGCATACATTAAGTTCTACACAAGTGGCATAAATGCCCTGCTGTTAACTTCAATCTGTATAACTGGACCAAGCATATTTGCAATATCTGCACATTGCAGGGATTATTTGAGTAATCCATAATTACGGTTTGTAGTCATTAGGAAGTGTACTTAAATGTAAAAGTTGTATTATTATGATAGTGCATTGCATGTCACGTATGATAGTACTAATTTTTATGTTTTTTTCTCTCACCCCATCCCTTATCTCTTTTTCTATATTTTCTATTGTGTCATCAAAGTGTTTCTCTGTCATCTGTAGCAAATCACTAAATGCTTCACAGCACAGGGAGGTAGGCCAACCCTAGTCACTCAGCCTGCCCCCACTCCACCGGCTCCAGAACCAGTGCCCAGCACATCTGGGACCTAACCTGATAGTACTGCCTCTGCTACCCCTGCACTACCTGTGCCCTCAGGTAGCAGTACCCTTGCAGCTGGTTCTGTGGTACTGGAGTACTGGGGGAGGTAGGGATTTCATCACCTGCCAGGAGATGCCAGGATTTGTGTGTAGGGTTGTGCACAGTACCATTGCTGCACGCCTACACCAGATTGACAGGCTGCTCTCCCTCATGGTCTGTAGGATGAGAAGACGCCAAGCAATTCAGTAGCTAGTGGAATAAGAGGACAGTGATGACAGTCCTGCAAGTGAGGACTAGATTCTCACTGTCTCCAATGTTTGATAGGCATGGGCTTGAGTTGTCCCCTCCCCCACCCCAATCATGGTGTCCCTCAACCTGTTGTATCCCTCACCATCCCTGTGTCATGTCTTGTCTTGTCTTGAGTGTCCTGTTTGCATTTGATTCCTCACCTACCCAACTTACCTGACCCGGAAATACCAACATCCCTTTCCCAGCATTCTTCTCTTAATGCAGTTAAAAAAAAAACAGACACCTGTCCCACAGGAAAAAATATCATCCCATACATAGCGCTCCATTTCTCAGAAATGACTTCTTGATATGCCTGATTTGTTCCATTTGGCTATATAAAATTATTGCATTTTTGTTACCCCTCTTTGTGGAGGTGGCAGTCCAAATTCACCTAATATTCTGTACATATTTTCATTTTACACTATTGAAGAAATGGATAGCTATGGTTCTTTTCTACATCCGCCCTGCACATTCCTATATTGCTTTCCCTTTGTTCTTCCCCTTTTTGCCCCCCATTTCATCACTTTCCTTTCTACCCCATTTTAATACCTATAATCTGGTCAAAAAATAGAATCACACACAGCACACATGAGTAGAAACAATGGAGCTCTTCACTTTTTGGCCTCTATGTTTGAATGGAGTTTGGCATTACTCATCAATGCCAAGCAGCAGTGAATGCTTCTTCTGTGGTTAGGTTACCTCCGCACAATGCCATTTAAACATGCTGTACTATATCAACACACAGTAACACACTGTGAATCTAGTATAACAGATAATTTCATCGCATTATCACTACTTAGTTAAAAGTATTACATAAACCTGACTTCAAACCCTATATAATCCGGGCTGAAAAAGAAATGTGTCAATGCATTTACACCTGCTGCTACAGAGTCAGCTAAGCAGTAAGTGTGTTTCATACCCTCAATACTGAGAACTGTCAGAATTTTAGCAGTGAGGCTCTTGTTTGTGCACTGCTTAACTACACACAGACAGGGAAAGCAGTAGTAGAGTGTATTCACATGTGCAAACACTTTGCCAACCATTGCACGAACCCACTGCTTGATGGTGCACTATGCAAAGTGGACAATAGCATGTATTACTTTTGTTTACTGCCCATTTAGTGTTCATGCCATGAAATTACAAGTGGAAACACAAACACAATGAAGGCATTATCTATGAAAAAGAAACTCATTTACAGTGCAGCCATCTGTTACCTCCCCTATGCACTACAACCTTAGTCTCTCATTACCTATTCACAAATATATCAACTACACTACATAAATAAATAAATAGCAAATGTCTTATATACCATGCACATCTCTAGAATGACAATACAAATTCAGATTTCCAAATACTTGTAGTAATGTGGACACCTGTTTGCATATAGTTTGTAAAGCTGTCTCTTAAAGTATACCAGCACATTGGAAACACAACCACCAAATACTACACATTGCACACTCATCAGTCTGTTAACATACAGTTGGGCATGGTTAGCAATCCATTTCAAGCTGGCTTCCCTACAACTTAACTCCAACATCCACTGCTGATGTCATCCACCATAAGTTCTCCTGCTGCTTTGTAAAAGTCAGATGGGTGCTGTGGTGCTTGTGTAAAGTACAGAGTTCTATAGTCTTTGTAGTTAGATAGGTAGGGGTTCTGTTCTCACTGCAGTCAACTGGTTGTGTGTTTGTGCACTTGCTTGAGATTGGAGAAAGCATTTTACACCAGAATGTGGGACACTTACCATCTTCTCTTCACCAGACACTGCTGACGTTATCAGCAATAAACTGTTGCCTGACACTCTCCAAGCAAAATTATGTTGTGGTGCTTGTCTTAAATATAGAGTTCTCTACTTGGTGTACTTAGATGGATAAGGGTTCTGTTCTTACAACAGCCAACTGTTGTTTGTCTGTGTGTGTTTATCTGTGTGTCTGTCTGTCTAGTCAGAAGAGCATAATTGTGTATCCTTCAGTCACCACTCCAATCCCATGGAGTACCAATATTTCCATAGTTGGACATGCCTACACGTCCATTTCATGCAGGCCTCCCAACATCTTCACTCCAACATCCACTGCTGATGTTGTCCACTATAAGTTGTCCTGCAGTCTTGTAAAAGTCAGACTTGTGCTGTGGCACTTGTGTAAATTACAGAGTACTCTAGTCTTTGCACCTAGATAGGCAAGGGTTCTGTTTTCACTGCAGTCAACTGGTAGATGTATGTGTGTCTACCTAGTCACACGAGCATAAGTGTGTATCCTGCAGTTACCAATCCAATCACATGGATTGCCAATATTATACTTGCACATGCCTACACATTCATTTCATGCTGGTCTCCCAACATCTTCTCTCCAACATCCCCTACTGATGTCATCCACTATAAGTTGCCCTGCGGCCTTGTAAAAGTCAGACTTGTGCCATGGTGCTGCAATAAAATACTGAGTTTTCTAGTCTGAGTACTTAGATAGGCAGGGATTCTAATCTCACTGCAGTTAATGGGTGTGTATGTGTGTGTTTGTGCACTTGCTTGATATTAGAGAGATCATTTTACACCAGCATGCTGGACACTGCTATTATCATCTTCGCATCATCAGACACTGCTGATGTCATTACCTATAAATTGTTGTCTGACACACTCCAAGTCAGACTTGTGCTGAGACACTTGCCTTAAATACAGAGTTTTCACATTGATGTGCTTAGCTAGGTAGGGGTTTTGTTCTCACAGCAGTCAATGGTGTGTGTTTGTGAGTGTGTCTGTGTGTGCACGCATGTATGTATCTGTCTAGTCAGAAGAGCATAACTGTGAATCCTGCAGTCACCACTCCAACCTCATGAAGTACCAATATTTTCACAGTTGGACATGTCTACACATCCATTTCATGCAGGTGTCCCAACAGCTTCTCTGTATCATCCACTGCTGATGTCATCCACTATACATTGTTCTGCTGCCTTGTAAAAGTCAGACTTGTGCTGTAGCACTTGTGTAAAATACAGAGTTCACTAGTCTGTGTACTTCGATAAGTACAGGTTCTGTTTTCACTACAGTCAACTGGGGTCTTTGTGTGTGTGTGTGTGTGTGTGTGTGTGTGTGTGTGTGTGTGTGTGTGTATTTGTGTACTTGCTTGACATTAGAGTGAGCATTTTGCATGTGGGACACTGCTATTACCATCTTGTCCTCAACAGAGACCGCTGATGTCATCACTTATAAAATGTTGTTTGATACTCTCCAAGTCACACGTGCTGTGGTGCTTGCATTAAATACAGAGTTCTCTAGTCAGTGTACTTAGGTAGGGGTTCTGGTGTCACCGCTGTCAACTGTGTGTATGTGTGTTTTTGTGCTCTTGATTGATATTAGTGAGAGCATTTTACACCAGCATGTGGGAAACTGCTTTTAATATCTTCTCCTTACCAGACATTGCTGATGTCATCACCAATAAAGTGTTGTCTGACACTCTCCAAGTCAGATTTATGCTGTGGCACTTGAGTTAAATGCAGTGCTCTCTACACAGTATACTTAGATATGGAGGTGTTCTGTTGTCACTGCTGTCAAGTGGTGTGTGTGTGTGTATGTGTGTGTGTGTGTGTGTGTGTGTGTGTGTGTGTGTGTGTGTGTGTGTGTGTGTGTGTGTGTGTGTGTGTGTGTGTGTGTGTGTGTGTGTGTGTGTGTGTGTGTGTGTGTGTGTGTATGGGTGTGTGTGTGTGTTTGTGCAGTTGCTTGACATTAGAGACAGCATTTTACACCAGCATGTCAGACACTGCTATTACTATCTTACTCTCACTAGACTCTGCTGATGTCATCAGCTATAGATGATTTGCAGATATACAGTATTTCCATCAGGGCAAGTTCAGAGACTGGCCTGTAGGCCAGACACAAGTCATTTTATCCTATACGATACAGATTACAGTGACAGGGCTTTCAGTCTATCCACATACATCATGGCATGGTTATGAAGTCCTGTATTTTCTTGGTGCAAAACCCTTCTTGTCTCTTCAGCTACTGCAGGTGTCTGGTGAGGTACATGCAAAAGGGAATATTATACTCTTTTAATATTTTGATCATGGTTAAGTACAGTGCTGTTATAATATCCTCAGATCTAGATACATTGGCCTGACTTATGAGGTGCATGGAGTAGCCTTTCTATACCACTGTGGAAACTTGCTGGTGGAAGTTCAGATTGCTATCTATGTGTGCTCCCAGGTCTTGCACCACTGGATTTGAGCATAGGGGGAGTGTTGGCAATGCTGTAATTAGCATTGAATTCTACTTTTCAGAAGGCAGAAATAATGGCACATTTTTGCATTTATTTGTAGACCGTGCAGCTTTGGCACCAATCATTTGTTTGTGTTAGCCCCTGCTGTAATATTTTAACAACATTGGTGGGCTCAATGATTGCACCCAATATGCAGTAATCAGCAAACTTGTTAAGCCAAAGACTGTATACTTTAGCCAGGACTATTGTGAAATAGAGTTCAAACAGTAAGGGACCCAGCACAGATCATTGGGGGTACGCCAGTGGTTACAGCTGTACTGGTAGAGGTTGATTCACCAATTTTCACAGTATGTGTTCTTTCAGTGAGACAATTGTTTAACTATCTAGTGACATAATGGTTAATCCCCAGCTGGGAAATTTTCTCAATGATACCTGGGTGGGGGATTATGTCCAAATCTTAGGCCAGTTTAAGACAGGCAGTATGCACTGTCTTACCTTCACCCAGGCCTATCACACAGAATCAATGGGCTGTGACAATATCATAGATCACCTATAGTGTGACTCAGAATATACATCTACCTGACATGGCTACATATACACTTCAACACACCCTATTGATACAATATGTTCCAGTAGAAGGGTGTACATCAACATGTATCCATCTGAGTTGGGGGGAACAGCACCTGATGCATGTATGTATAAGACCATCCTGAATCTCCTCATCTGTAAGGTAGACCAACATGTAATCATGGACCTTTTCTAAATGGACACTAGTAATACCCCAGCTGTGTACAACAGACATGTGTGAGTTGTTAATGCTACATCCATGTCTGTTACATCTGTTTAATGTCCTCAAATAGGTCATCAAGGGCATGCATGATGACAACACTATCATCCTGTGGAACGTGACCAGGCCAAGTCATTTCACACAAATTTACACTGAGGTATTCATTCAACACTGTCAGATGTGGCCATAAACACTCAGATGTGGCCATAAACACCTATATCACCAAGTGGGTAGAGCACTGGGTCACATATGTGGCATCTAAATATGTTGAAATGTGTGACATGACCAATATCTCAAGTCCAGTGATCAGGTCGGTACATCAGGGCTGTCTGCTAGGCACTTTCCTGTCCATTATTTAAGTGACACATGTCAAGAATGGCATACACATCCTGTGTCCAAACAGCTGTCTGGAGGACTACAGGTTGTGGGCAATCACTGACTCTAGTGTGATATTAGTATAATACAGACAGTATCAACACACACCAAAGGTGACTGCCACAGCTATGACAACCCATGAGATGAAACAAAATCATGGGGGGTTTGCTAAGTTATGAAAACAAATACATAACCAAATGATAATGTAGACATCTCACCCTATAAACAGATCAAGTGGTATGTGACCTGTGTCCTGTGGTAGATGTTATGTGGAACATCCACCAGCATGCGGCCACAGTGGTGACTACTCTCTTGTATCGAACACAACTACTAAGTATGTGCAGGACATCCACATCAAAGGCCACAATACCTCTGTAGTTCACAGCCTTCATCACAACAATAACTGAGTACAATGCACCCTTCTTCATATACTTCCCTACACATCTTCCAATGATGTGTAACTGAAGTGCACCACTTCTGCCAAAGAGAGCTTCCACACACCTTATTGGCCATACCTAGATGTTCTTTTTGTTGCATAAACATTACTGTCTGATGGTGCAGAACCCCCATCAAGGTGTGGTAATGCACACAGTAGGTAAATAGCTGTTTGACAACATTGATGGCATGGATTACATTTGTGACAGTGTGGATTGTGCCATATACATACATATATATATATATATATATATATATATATATATATATATATCATGCACATCAATCAACTAACCTATATTGAACATAATGTCACATAAATTTATAGCAGTGTCCCTCCTAACACCTCCAGCAGATGTTACCATGTCAGGACAATGTGCTTGATTACCTTCATATATTATTGATTTGTCATAATAGTTGTACAAGCGTGTTCATGCAACATCATCTATGATCACCCAGAATCACATATGTTATGTCAGAGATATGGGATTATTGGTGGTATTATTCTGATATTGTCTATGATTGTGAGTGGTTCTGTTTACTGTTGTCCAGAAGCCTGTGACTGAGTTCCACTTGTTGGAGACCTCTGATGACATTACAGTCATATTCAGGCAAATCAATTTGCACACCTTCACAATATGCACCCAACCCCAAGTGTATATAACATCCCTCATAGACATCCTCTCCATTGTTCATGTCAGGATGCTTATATCACAAAGACATCTTCTCCATTGTTATGTCACCCTGTCTGACAGTCCCATAATATACATTTTTACTATGCAGTCCATGCTGTACTATGTTGATATGTGATTAGTGTTCTTGCTACAGCTGTCTTCCATTTATATGCCCTCATCTGCTGTACATTATGTTGTTTCACCTGTCCTTTTTCCTGTGTTCATTCCTACAATTCATTTGTATGCCCCTTTTCTATGCACACACTTCCCCTTATTTTAAATGGCAGTCCATGTACTGTTACAGATCATTTACACAACTTTTGTACAGAATGTCTGGAATGGGATTCCACAATACTCTGCACTGTATACACTGTCCTGTAATGTATTTCAACCATATACATTGCTATATGATAAACCCTGGGAATCATTGTAACATTCTACACAATCTCACTAACTTGTTTGTTCATAGGCAAACAAGTCTGCTATCTGTGTTGCTTTACATGGTTTCCTGACCAGCAACACTATTGCCGACCATGAAACCATGCTTGTTTACGTTTAAATGCGGTGTGCAGCATGAATGTGTAATCAGCACCTCTGCTCACCATGCAGACATGTAAACTCCATTTTGGCATTGAGCGAAGACTACACAGAGTTTATTGATTCCTACAGCTTATTTATCTGTTTAGTAAGAAAGAGTATAGGGCTGAGATGGTAACTGTATTATATTGGCTAGGAGGCAAAACACAGGAAAAAATGACTTTGATAAAGGAAATATGGAGACAGGAGACTATAGAATATATGAGTAGAAAAGATGATACTTCTTTCAGAGGTGATTTTCAAAACAAGGGCATATTTTGCATAGTATATCAGTGTGGGAATAGAAACTAAATAAATAGCTGTTTGGGTCATAACACTGCAAAGGTGACATTGGAAGGTAAAGATGATATAAAGGCAGGAGTATGAATTTTTAAGATGAGGCACTCATTGGTGAAATTAGATTTATGGAGAGAACAATACTGCTATAGTGGGATATTTTATGAGTTGGCTGGTGGAGAAGTGGAAGGATAAGGATCATTAAAGACTTCAACAGGAGATATCAGAAAGATTGGTAAAATTTAGGTAATGGTATGGGTGTAGGATGGAAAACTGTTTTGTGGTCCTGAAGAAGGAAATGGATTAGGGAATATAGTAAGAAGACAGTCATTTAAACAAATAGAAGGGAAGCAGATAACACGGAAGAAGGAAGGAAAAAATGTGTCACTTAAAAATGTTTCTTCTTTTGCATGAAACTGACAAAATAAAATATAGTTTTAAAGCAGCTGCTAAAGGCGATAAAAGATAGAAGCAGGACAAGGAGGGGATGAAAAGAGATGTGGAAAGATACTCAGACTGTACGTTTTGATCTGGGAATAGGAATGAAAGGAGAAGGTAGGAAAAGTTATGGAAAAGAGAACGATGAAACATGAAAAGGCAGAAAAAGTTTTAACAGAAGCCAACGTAGATCACACACTAGAGACATATATGAATTGGCTGTGAGTATCATGTAAGTCAGGAGGCATGTCAGATAAATCTACTGGTCATTTTTTTGGATGAAAAATGGCATAAGTTTATGAAAGTAATAGAAGTGTCCACAAGGGAGCTGTGAACATTGTTACAAGGAATACGGAGGAAAAAGAACTAGAGAATTGGGTGCCATTGGTTATGATAAAGTCTATTATGAGAAATGGCAAATATAGTATGTGCGAGACTAGATAAATGAATAAAGATGGTGACAGAAGGAGAAATAGATAGAGTGGGTAGAAGAAAGGACATCCAAATCTCATTAAGATCAGTGAAGAAATTTATTTCTAATACAGACATTGGTAAACAAATGTAGCAGTTAGCTTTAGATGATGATACTGCTTTTGTATCACAAACCTTCCCCCACCCCCACCCTACATATCTGTAAATGTTCTCAAAGTCTTATCCAAGGCAAAAAAAAAACACAGCCTCTATGGGACCAGGTGACATCCTAGGCTGTCTTCTAAACAGGCAAAAACATGAACTAGCATCACCACTAAGTACCCTTTTCAATCATAGCCTAACCACAGGTTTTGTTCCTGCAGAATGGAGAACTGCAACAGTTATTCCCCTCCACAAAGGTGGCCTAGCAACAGACCCAGGGGATTACAGACCCATAAGCCTGACCATCCTCATCTGCAAGCCATGGAATGTATCATTATGGACTTTATAAATAAAGACATAGGCTACCTCCAAACCCTGGATTCTACACAATTTGGCTTCTTCAAGGACAGATCTTGCCTATTAAATCTGGTGCACTTCTTTGAAAATGTGACCAGGGCCATTGATGAGGACATATCTATGCACACAGCATACCTCGACTTGGCAAAGGCTTTTGACACAATCCCACATTCAGGCATTACTGATAAACTTAGCAAACTGAATATAAACCCCTTCATTGTACAGTAATATGGGTTGCCAACTGGCTTACAAACTGGACATGCACTATCAAAGTGGGTGACTCCACATCAACCAGCAGACTTGTTACCATTGGGGTGCCACAGGGGTCTGTGCTGGGCCCCTTACTGTTTGGTATATACTTCTCAGAAATTCAGTTCAAAATGAAAGGGGTGTGGCTGACCACATTTGCAGATGACTGCAAACTAGGCAGAATCATTGAATCTGCAATTTATGTCAGTATATTCCAGAAGGGTCTCACACAGACCAATGACTGGTGAATTAGTCAAGGTCTCAAACTGAAGGCAAAGAAATGCATCATCATTCCCTTTGGCACAAACAATGTCCCTTCACACTACCAAATCAACAACAATATCCTAAGTACCCACAAAGTGGTAAGGGACCTGGGATCACTAGTTGACTGCAGTCTTAACATTGACCACCATGTGTCTGCTGTAGTAAGGAAGGCTTTCTACATAGCGCACTTGATTAGTAAAGGCATCACCTCAAGAGCAAAAGAGGTTATAACCCCTCTATACTCGGCACTAATCCAGCCCATAACTGAGTATAACATTCCATTTTGCATGTACTGTACAAAGCATCTACAGCAACTGGAGAGACCTCAAAGGTTTCTAACAAAGAAGATCAAGGGGCTTCATCATGTGCCTTACACAGACTGAGTAAAGTCCCTGTCACTATACTTGGTGTCATATAGGCTTCTTAGGGGAAACTTATGCCTGGTCTACAGAGTAATCTAAGACCCAAACCTGATGAACATGCTGCATATCAGTAGATCAAATGGGACTAGGGCTACCTTTTCCAGGGATCAAATATGGCCTGTGAGTTAAGTAGAACATGCTGGAGGGACAGATTTATCTCCAAGCGACTGCTGTGTCTTTGGAACAGGCTACCAATCCATGTGAAAAAGAACACCTCTATGACAGTGTTCAAGAGGAACCTGGATGGGGCGCTGTAAATTCTTACCAGAGATAGCATCCACAACCCTCCTTAACACAGGTAGTCATCACTAAATGTAATTTTGGGTAATGACTAGCATTTTCAAGGTATTACTTTGGGATGAAATGGCTAGGCTTAAAATGACCTCCAGGTCAATAGCCTAGTAATCTCCTATGATCCTATGTAAGAGGCAAGTTTTTTCTCTGTAATGATGATGTGAGCTTTTCTGTGTTATGATGAGGTATTAAGATAGATTCTCAATTTATTAGCAGGTTATGATACTTGGGAAACTTTTTTTTACATATTTTAAACAAAGATATAGGGGAACACATATGCTGTCAACTACAATCATTCAGGCGAGTTCCAACATGTCTGGGGAGCTTGAGGGTTATTGGCATTTCCTCAGGAGAAACCCAAGAGTTTTGCCAGCTATTCTCATGGCTTGGCTCCCCAGGAAGTCTGGAGTGGGGGGGTGAAGGACGTAGTTGACATATTGCGTTTCATATGGGCAGTATTTAAAACAGCAAGACAGATAAGTAGGATAAATCAGACACAGGCTGTATTAATGCAAGTGATCAAACTAACAATGGGACAAGCATAGGAGCTGCACAACCAAGGCTGTATGGTGTTAAGAGCGTATTGTTTTAAGAAGAGCAGGACATGGTGGGTAATAGTATTAGCTATGAAAATTCTGGAGTGGGTAGGGGATAAGTCAGTAAAGAGTGGGCAGGGGCAAAGGGTTGTAATCAAGGCTAAGGCAAGTGGGAGTGATTTAGTGGTGGATACTGTTATGGTGCAATTGTAAAAGCAGTGGAGGTTGTATTTGATTTTTGTAAAGTGGTTAGTTAAGGAAATTGGTAAACCAGGACAAAAGCTATTGTTAATAAGGGATTTTGATGTCATTCTGGAAACTTGCTATGACAAGATGTACAAGGCCTCTGTACCTTAGAGTGGTAGCCAAACTGACTCTTGGACTAGTTAAGAAAATAAGGGAGTTTAGCCATATTGATGAATTAAAAGGGGGTTTGGCCTGACTTTACGTTATTGAGAGACTGAGTCAAAAATCAAGCTATATACCGATTGATAAGAGAGGAAACAAATAAACTAGAAGTATTGGAGTTCTTGAAAAGGATATATTGGATTATGCACTAGTGTTGAGATATGGTACATTTTTGAAGAGAATCAGCTGATGAGAAAATTTAACAGTAATGTCTGGTTGGCTAAAGAGGGATCTAACTGGTTGCATATGTTAGTCTGACAATCCTTAGTGAAAAACCAGCTGAGATTTGGGGAAGCAAGGGTTGGTGCTGATGTTCTGATCAGACAAATGATATAACAACTTGCTGGTCAAATTGACTTAAAATTACTGGAATGGAAAGTAAAAGAGTTAAAGGTTGAGTAGGATATAGTACTTAAAGGTCAGAGAAGGTAGGGTATTATAAATATCAGGGAGAAATTTCAGAGGTTTTTGTGTGTTTTTATAAAGACCTTTATGCTCAAGTAAATAAGACTGATATAGATGTTCGGGTTTAACTTGAGCTAGAATGAGCTTGTGGCCATAGAAACTAACAGAAATATTTAGAAAATATGGAGAGAGTATTTTATGTCATAAAACTTATGAAGAGGTGGAAAGTCTGTGGCTTAGATTGGTTCCTGGTCAATTAATACAAACTGGCAGTTTCCAACTAAGAGATCATTTAATGCGAGTTTCCAGTCAAATACTTGAGAAGGCCAATCCTTCTCCTCCTTCTTGGAAATAGGCACCTGTCACTCTTTAGCCTAAATGGAGAGAAGGGCATGATGAGCTGACCACCTGCAAGGATCAGGTCAGCTTGCTTAGAAATAGTTATTTCAAGTTTTTGAACATGTCAGGAAGGCTTTACTCTGGGCAGGTGCACTGAAGATCATTTATCAGTCTTAATTTTAATGGAGGCAGTTGATACTACAGGTAGCCATACCTCAGGAACTGAGTTATTTATTGTAAAATAGCCTTCAACACTGCTGTAAGCAGGGGAGTTTTGCAAAAGACATTAAGGAAAGCTGGCCTATGGGATAGCTTCATAATGGCAGCATTACACTCTGTAGAAGTACTGTTCTGTTAGTAATAGCTAAGCGGTTTCTAGTTTTTTTAATTTCTCCAAATCTTTTGGGATTCTAATACCATGACAAGAGTGGACCCCATTCCTAAGTCAAAGTATAATTAAATTTCATGAAATTAGTATTGTTTCAATCTTTGATGTCAGCCAGAAGTGTTCCTCACAGCAGCCGCAATGTGCCCAGTAATGACTCCTTCTGCAATTCATATGGAGTTACATGTATTGGTAGCATATTTAAATGCAATTGTAGATTTTTTTGTATAAGACGCATTGCTCCTGCTACTGCTGGAACTGACTGGATATCTTTCTTCCACATTGCTCACATTTCTGCCTGCAAATTCTGCTATTTTATGACTTTGTGTCTCTCTGTACACAAGACACTGTAGTCACTGAGTGTAGCAATTTCAATGATCAATGCTACTTTTGTATTTTTTCATGGGCCACTATATCTGGTTTTCTCTCGTCTGTCTTTTGAACTGCTGGTAACAGGTGATTCCATGTGATGTAGACTTCATCATTTTCTATGATGTGGCTCATGTTTCCAATGTTTTTCTACTTCAGTATTATAATGTTTGCACAATCCCCAGTACAACAATCTTGCCACATTATTATGCCTTTCAGTATGCAGTCCTTCTGTCTATAGTATGTCACAACCAGCAGCAAAGTGTGCAACTGTTTCCAATTCTGTTTTACAAAACATACATTTGTCTGTTTCTCCCACATGTTCAATGGACTTTGTAAACCAATGTGTATGTAGCCCACTATCTTGGGCCGCCAATATTATACTTTCATCATTTGGTTTAAATTTACCTCTCCTTAACCATTCCTGTGTTCGATCCTGATCAACATGAGGTTGTTCCAAGAGTTTTCTATACTTGCAACTATATTTATGCATTTTCCACATTTCTTGCCTTCTCATCTGAGCCTTCACCTTATATTCTTTCATCTGTTTTGTGGCAAATTCAGTTCCTCCCTGATTTTTATCTACTTCTGGTTTGATTTCCATTCCCATTTGACACCAATATGCTTCTGCTAGACTAAGAAGGGAAGTCATCTTAGATCTATTCTCCTCATGTTTCAAAATTTTCACTATGTTTGGGTCTTGTGAGTTCAACAGATATGTATGCAGTTCCAAGATTGCAAATCTATACAGGTAATCAATTTCAAGGAGGCCCATACCTCGTTCAGAATGAGGAATATATATAATCTGGGTGTGCACTGATTTTTATAATTCATTTGTTGAGCATGAAGCATCCTTCTTGTTTTCCTGTCTAATCTATCCAACACCTTCTGGGGCCAGTCATTCACTCCAAAACTGTAAGTTAGGACAGGAAGAGCAAATTGGTTTATAGCTTGAATTTTATTCCTAGATGTCAATGCTTTTTCAGGATTAATTTAGTTCTTCTAAAATATTCCTTACTAAGTTTTATTTGCATTTGTTCATGTTTTATTGTCGATCATTCACCACTTCCGAAATATTTATATATTTCCTCTTGCTCAAGTTCTTTTATATCACATTCTTATCCCAAACTGATGTTTTCTTGGTGCTGCAGCTTTCATGCTTTAAAGGTTGCTTTTGCAATTTTATTAAGACCAAATGACATTCTTATATCACCTGAAAAAGTTTTGACTACTTGCAGTTGTGCTTTCAGTTCCTCATCTGATGAGCTATACAGTTTAAATTGTCGACAAAGATAAGATGAGAAGTCTTTATACTTTGTTGCTTTCTGGGAGCCAAATTATAGCCATGACCTAATCTGTTAAGCAGACACCTTAATGGGTTAAGGGTAAGGCGAAAGAGCAAAAGTGACAGAAAGTCACCCTGGAATATGCCTCTTTGGATTTTTATCCCTTGAATAATAATTTGTCCTTTATCATGGCTTAGCTACAAAGTGGTTTGCCCCTGTTTCATGGTCGCTGTGATGTAGTTTATCAGTGTAGGGTGTATCTTATACATTTTTAAGCAATCTTTTATCCATGAATGTGGGATACTGTCAAATGCTTTTTTATAGTCAATCTATGCCATGCTTAGATTCTTCCCTTTTTACAGTTTTCCACTACGACTTTATTTAACAGCAGAGAATCCTTTGTTCCATATGACTTTCTTTGATTACCCTTTTGTTCTATTGTCATAATTGAGTTTTCTTCAAAATGACTATAATCTCTGTTGGCATCAGTTCCAGTGTATAGTTTACATGTCATTGGAAGGCAAATTACTGGTCTATAAATTTTAGGCTGGCATGCAGGTTCAGTCTTAAGTAGGAGCATTGTTTTTTCCTGTTAACCAGGTTGGTGTCTGTTCGGGGTGTGCATATAAATAGTTCTTACTCATAGCTAAATCTTCATGCAAATATGTTAATACTTTTAACCAGAGGTTAGGTACTACATCTGGGCCTGGAGTTTTCCAGTTAGAGGCTTTTTTAACTTTGTTTCAATCTGTCTGGCTGTTACTTCATCCCATTTCATATCCTGTACATTGAACTTCTTATTCTTTCTTTTACTTCTTCTATCCATTTAGCATCTTTATGTTCCACAGGATCATGATAAATACTTCTTTAAAATGTATCTATTTCTTCTTTTTTGTGTGGTCTTTCAATTCCTTTTTCCTTGTTTCCCAATTCTCTATAAAATGTTTTTGGGTCACCAATAAATTGCTGATTTTGTACTTTTCCTTTATATTTATCTATATATCTTCTAAGTTTATCTGTATATCTTCTAAGTTTTTCTGCCTGTGCTGAGATTTTTAGTTTATTATTTGTGATAGTGCATAATAAATCCTGATCCATTATAATACTGCACATTGCTTCTATCATGTCTATTTTTCTGAGTATTTTTGTTGATCTGTTCCCTCTTCTATAATTTTCTAACAGTGACACTTTGTGTCTTAATTGCTTTATAGTTTTCTCTATTCAATACTTCCATGATGGTATTCGATTTCCCCCTTTCCTTTCCCTTACTACCATGTATTGTTGTGACAGAATTTTATCTGTTAATAATTTAACTACACAGTAATATATCCTGTTTACTTATGTTATATTGCATACATCTCTGTGTTCATTTATTTTATCAAACTTCTAACCTTTTAGGTTTTATTGACCTTCTGCAGTCTATTTCTTTCATTGATCTTAATATCTATCTGTATTAAATCAAGCAACTCTTCTCTTGGCTCTTTTTCTTCTAAACTGAAGGCACAATCTATTTCCTGCGGACATTCTATAGAAAGTTCTGTAGCATCTTTCTGTGGCACACTCCCTTCATTGCTCTGTCATCCTTTTCTAAAGTGATAGTTATCTAATGATGGATGAGGCACAGTTACTCTTTGTTGCCTTATAAAGACTTAAAAAACAGCAAGCCCGTATTTGATACTGCATCTACCTCATGTGAAAGTCATAGGGGGTGAGGTACTAGTAAGTCACACATTTTTCACACATTTCTTTCCTAGTTATTACTTTCTTCCCTTAACTATTTAGCATGTATTTTCACTTCTCTGTTTACTTTTAATCTTTCTTTCCTACTAATTATTTCATATATTTCATATATCTTTCATAATTATTTCATATATTTTCTATGATATCTTCAACATTATTCACTTATTTTTTTCAAACTTCTTACTTTTGTTCATATCTTCAGTTTTCTTTTACAATATTTATGTATTTTTAGCCCTACATTTTCTAACCTTCTCTAGCTTTCCTAAGTTGATATATCTCTCTATTGACCTACTTAGCTCCTCTTCAGTTACATAATTTTGTATATAAATATGTACCCCATGTAATTTATCAAAACAGACATTGGGCAGGATTCACGAAGGCTTGCACGGAGTCTAAGAGTAGTGTAAGACTCCATGCAGCCCTCGCGATCCAGGAACAGCCCGAAATTCCGTGTAAGAGACCAGCTAAAATGTCTCTTACACGGAGTGGGCGTGGATATGCTAATCACCTCACTTGCAGCCGAAAGGTATGTGAATGAGGTAGTTTAGCGATTCATGAAGCCCAAACCAGCCCGTGTAAGAGCCGTTTTAGCTGCAGAAATGTACTCAGTTGACAACTGAGTACGTTTCAGCAAAAAACACAATGGAGCCATGTCAGCTCCAAATAAAGGGTGCATATGTGTCAGGCAGCATGCCAATGGCCAAATATGTGGCCATTGGCAAGGTACCCCGATGCAAATATGAGAAATAAATATATATTTTTAAACGCAGCACAGACCCTCGCAAACAGGCTGCGCTATATAAAACATAAAAATGAAGGTTATAAACCCACAAATGTGGGTTTTATGCAATACATGGATTTACAATGCAGGGACCAGCAGACCAAAAGCAACATGGCCACCATTTAGTGGTTGCTAAGGGGGGAAGCTGAGTCTAAGACATGTAACTAAGCATTAGTAGGCAATCTGATGTAAATGAGTGTTAGGATACTGAATCCCACTGTCACATAGCAAATGAGCACATTCTGAGTAGTGTAGGAGTTACATAAGGGGGAGGAAAAGAGTAGGAGATAGATGACATCACAGGGGGGAATGGCAGAAAGAAATGCAGTTCATTGGAGGTCAGTGTTACATGACAGATGTCAGACACATATCATGGAAAGAGGAGTGTCACAAGATAAGCATGGGAAAGTCAAGAAATGGAAGGTGTACACTGTTGCTTACACCAAAGTTTCTTGCTGGGCGTGCATGCGCACATGTGCACGCCAGGAGGCGCGAGTAGGGCAGTGTGCATGCGTGTAAGGCAGACTGAGCATGTGGGAGCCTGTTGGCAGACTTGTAAGACTTGATATATTTATATATTAAATGGATTATTAACAAATCAATTTATTTATTTATTCAATATTCAGAATTTCATTAATACAAACAACATATATTGAAAAAAGGTTTTTAAACAAAACAAAATTTTGTGTTTTAAGCAAGACCCAATGTGCCAAATACAGAAAAACAGGCATTTATATTTATATATACATTTTCAGGTTCACACATATATATATATATATATATATATATATATATATATATACATTTTTTTTATAGGCTTGTATTGTTTTAAATCTTAATTGATTATGTGATGTCATTGATTTAAATTTTATATAAATGGCTAATTAAATGTAGCAAATTGTTTCTGATGAAGTCTCCATTACGGAGATGAAAGCGCTAAAACTGGTGGTTTCAATAAAGATGGATTACTTTTTTATTATTTAACTGGCGTCCTGGATTCCTGGTTCACTTGGAGTAATTTCAGTGGTCTATTCAGTTTTTATTTGTTATAGACTTGTAAGACTGTTAGTGCTGGTGTGTGCGTGTTTTAACCCGAATAAGAAGATTCTAAACCATGTAAGCATGTGTGCGCTCGTGTAAGCCACTGTGAGCGTGTTTCCGCTGGTATGCGTGTTGCTCCCCCCTGAGGAAACAGAAAGGAAAAAGGAAGCAACAGAATTAGTAGGAAGCTAGCAGGGAATACTGCTGGAGCTAGCAGGTGAAAACAATTAGAAGAAGGCAATTACACAGGCAGAATAGTAGCCCAGCCCAGCACTTAAAACTCTGCAAACAGCAGTGCAGGATGTTTCTCTCAAGAGACACTGCAAGACAGGAGTAAGCTATTAGAAGTGAAAACTGAAAAAGCTGAACTCAGAGCAGAAATGCTAGGGGCTGCCATAGCTGCCATAAGGAGACATAGGCTACTTGCTGAGGGTGGTGACAATGCAAATGGTGCCAGACAACCCACAGTGAGGAGACGGAGAAGAGTGTACAGGCCCAGGGTCACCTACCACGGGTTACATGAGCTGAAGATAGTGGAGCGCTATAGAGTGGACAGAGACCTCCTGCAGCAAATTGTTGAGCTGTGCAGGCCACGCCTCACACACAAAACCAACAGAGGGGAACCCATCCCTGTGGAAACCAAGGTATGTGTTGGCCTAAGAATACTAGCAACAGGTACCTTCCAGAGACCAACTGGTGATATGATGGTGATATCACAGGCATCAGCCTCCAGGGTACTGCACCAGTTCCTGGATGCCATGTCAGCACATGTCGGTGATCATGTATATTTCCCCAATGCCCGTGAGGTATTGGCCAGCAATATGCGTCTCTTCCAGCAAATAGCAGAATACCCTGAGGTAGTGGGTGCAATAGACTGCACGCACATATGCATCAAAGCACCAGCTGGTGAGCGGGGTAAGGCCTACATAAACTGCAAGGGCTTCCCCTCCATCAGCTGCCAGGTCATGTGTGATGCCCAGGGCATAATAATGAATGTGTGTGCTGGCTGCCCTGGGAGCTACCATGATTTCCATATCTGGCATTTGACGCAGCTGTACCAGACATTTGCCAATGGGGACATCTCACATGGACACCTAGTGGGGGATGCAGGTTATGCACTGGAGTTGTGGCTGATGACACCCATCAGAAACGCACACACACCTGAACAGGAACGCCATAATGAGGCACACGCACAAACACATAATGTAATAGAGCGTGTGTTTGGGCTGCTCAAGTCACGGTTCCGGTGTCTGGACACATCTGGTGGAGCCTTGCAGTACTCACCAACTACATGTACCCAAATTGTCATGGTATGTGCTATGCTACATAATATGATCTTGTGAAAATAGTTGCAGCAGGACCAGCATAGGGCCAGTCCAAACAGCCCCCCACCATTGCCAAGGCCATCACAGGCAGAGCGTGACTCGGAGGAGGAACAACCTGAGCCTTCCCCAGTAGGCAGAAGGAGGCGTGCCCAGTATGCCCTGGCCTTGGCAAAGAGGCAACGCATAGCACATACACTGGCTCAGTAGGAACCCTGGGAATGATACCCCTCTCTGACTCACTCATATAATAACAGGGATGCCTAAAATGACATAACCTGCTCTCAAACATGTACAGGGAGTGTAGTAAGTGCATCCGACAGAGGCAGCCCTGCAGCACCACCTGAGGCATGAATGCCATGTGTTAAGCAATGTAACACCATGTAGTATATGCAAACTTGATGACCCTGACTAACATCCTACTCTCACCAAGCATGATGCCACAATATGACGATGAGATGATCAATTGCAATAATTGGCTGAAGTATTGCTGTTAGTCAAAGGGGATCCAATGTGTGCCAGCCTGGGATGACATGCTGAGCATGAAATGATGCTCCACCTGCTAGGGGTGGCATGCACCTATCAGTCCTGGCCATATGGATACTGGCAAAGGCTGTTGTTACCCACAGCATGCCTCGAATAGGTAAGGCTCAAAACACAAACCCACCTCCATAGGTATCACAAGGGATAACAACCTAGATGTAATGCTACCCAATGCCAGAAGTCTAAACAGCAAGATGCATGCAGTCTAAACTCCCCCAGTATGGAAAATGTTGATATCTGTCCTGTAACAGAAAACTGGGTCAAGGCTCACAGCAGCACCCTAACACTACCAGGTTACACCTCATACTGTGCTGTACAGCCTCAAAACATGGAACAAGCTACAAAAGGAGGGTGACTAGCAATAATTGTCAAGGATAACCACACCCCCATGTTGGTACCACAACAAGAAGCAGCATGGACTAGCCATGGTCAAGTAACAGTGGCTAAAACTGCCTCCCAGTTTATAACCTGCTACAGACTACCGTCCTAACACCAGGAACTGCACTTGGCCTATGCTGGAATACATGAATATATTAAGCCCTCCAAACCACATTATATTGGGTGACTGAAAATACCCAAACATAGATTGGGAGTATTATTCTAGCTCCAACACTGTAGGACAAAAGTGCCTAGAATCCATAAACCAAAATGCCCAGGAACAACATACCACTCCCACAAGAAGGGTAAGCATACTGGATGTGATAATCAGCAACATGGGTACTGGATGTCAAGATGAAAAGTGTATCCCTCACTGGTAAGACCAGACCATAGAGTAATCACACCGGATATACACATCCTGACCACAGTCCCTGGCCAGAAAACCACAGTGAAAAACATGTGTAAAGCAAAAGTTGCACTCCTCCAAACTGATGTGGAATCCATTAAAGGCCCTGTGAAGGTGCAAAATATGGGCCACACCTCAGAACCTGTTATACAGGCATTCCATGAACACTGCCAGGAATGCATGGATTATGCAATCCCAAATAAAACCAAGACACAATGCCATACACGCAGGCATCTGGCATGGTGGACTCCAGCCATTACCAAACCGTGCAAGAGAATGAGGAAGCTACTACATGATAGAGCAAACATAAAAAGGGAAGTAATCACTGATCAGTAGTATGGCAATAAAATATGTCCACTCATACAATCCACTAAGGCCAGCTACAACAAGTTGAATCTGTGAATCTTGAGGCAATGTTACACCTGCCCCTTGTACGCAGACAACCCTCACCTCCCCCCAAGAAATACAAATATATGTGAGAGATGCAACCATTTATCCAAACTGGAGGCTGAGCTCTCTCAAAACTAGTCAGGAGGAGAAGGTAACCACACACACCACAAACCCAGTCTCACATAGACCTATCACAACTGCAAACCAAAGACATAAACACAGAAAAACATTCCCAGAGGCCCTAATTACAAACACACCACATCAACAGAGGCCTCCAAAGCAGACACCAAAGCAACCACTACCTCCAAACATAGCACATGCAACACATAGTACACAAAGGTGGTGTGCCAAACAGTCACAGGCCAGAAGGAGAAACAACATGCCTGATACAGTTGTAATAGGTGACTCCATAGTCAGACATACTGCTGTCCCGCTCACCAGACTGAACAAGGGAAAGAGTACAGTAAGCTGCCTGTAGGCTGCTACAATACGCCACATAACACAAGTACGCAGGTCACCCCAAAGCAAGTACAAATATGATGCAGTCATTGTCCATGCTGGTGTGAATGATGTGAGATGTACCTCCCCAGACTACATGAAAAGAGACATAGATGAGCTCTCCGATTATGTAGTCCAGGCCAGTATGACACTGACTGTGTGCAGCATCCTACTCTCACCAAGAATGATGCCATAGTACAAACACAGAATGATCAGCTTTAACAAGTGGCACAATTACTGGTGTCATTCCAAGGGGATCCAATGTCTGTCTGCTTGGGATGTCATGCTTGACAAGCCACACTGCTGTGACAGGGATGGCTTGCACCTGTTATCCCTGGGCATCTGGATATTGGATAAGGCTCTTGCCAGCTCCATAGAGCCTTTCATAGGCAAGGCTGAAAAGACTAACCCACCTCCCTAGAAAACATAAGTGGAAAGAAACATAAGGGTAATGCTGCCCAATGCCAGATGTGTAAACCTCAACATGCATGCTCCCGAGGCCCTCCCCAGTATGGAGAACATCGATGTCCGTGCAGTCACAGAAACCTGCAGCAAGGCTCCTGACAGCACACCAGCACTACCAGGTTATACCTCATATCATGCGTCATGGCCCCAAAACCTGGACCAAAACATAAAAGGAGGGGGAGTATCCATATTCAGCACAGACACCCACACGTCCAGGTAACTGACAATGCACGAAGCATCGGAGACCACCCATGTGCAACTAACCATAGACAAAACTGCTGTACAGTCTGTAGCATGCTACAGACTACACTCTCACACACAGGAACCCCACTCAGCCTTCCTGAAGACACTGGACAGTATGAATGTCTCACCAAATACCAAACAAGGTTCTCACAAATTACCACATAGGTGGTAATCCATTATGTATGGAAGGAGTAATCAGGGACCTAGGGACACAAGTGGACAGTAACCTGTCATGTGATACTCACATTGCCAATGTGGCTAGGAAGACTGTCTATACTGGACACTGTATCATGAAAGGATTCACATCTACATCAACAGAGGTCATTGTGCCCCTATACTGTTCTCTTATCAGACCCATAATCTAGTACAATGTCTCATTTGGGATGTACCTTACCCGACACCTGCAGCAGTTAGAAAGACCTCAAAGGTACCTCACCAAGAGGATAAAGGGTCTCAAATATTTGTCATATGCTGCCTGGCTGTAGACACCCCAGCTGTATGCAGTCACATACTGCCTATGCAGAGGCGTTGCATGCCTGTTGTACAAGGCCATGTCCAACACAGGAGTAATGGACATGCTCCACCCCAGAAAACCCAAATCCATCGGAGCTGTGAGAGTGAGAGATATCAACCTCAACACATAATGAAATAGGATGTGCTGGAGGGACAGATACATAACCCAGAGGCTCCCTACACCCTGGAACGGAATCCCACTCCATGTTAGGCAGAGCCCCTCACTGACTCTCTTCAACAGGAATCTTGCCAAGTGGATGGATGATCGTAGATGTACACTGGGGTCTTCACTGTGTCACATCCAGACAGAGGCACAGTAAAGTAAATCATAAATGACCATAATATTCACATAGCAATGGGTGGCTAAAGCCACACACACTCTGGCTAGGCTCAGAAATGCCCTAGGGCAGATAACCTAGTATGAACCTATGAACCTATGAAGATACAAATTGTACAGGACACTAAGGATAATCAAAAGGCTTTCTTAACTGATGGTAGGAACCTTGTTGGGAATTCACAGATATGCTCTGAATCACTCAAATATTACAAACAACATACCAAAAACACACACATATTGCCAACATCTAACCTGACAGGTGCAGTGCAACCCGCCCCCCCCCCTCAAAATGCAAAATATCTATCCCAGCAGAGTGCTGGCCCCCTGACATTGCAGATGCTGAGGTAACAGCCAGCATCTACAAAGCAAAACACACAGCATCAATGGTATGAGATGGTGTCCTGGGCTGAGTCCAACATGGACTCCAAGAGGAATGGAATGCCAGATAACACTACTGCTCAATGTCAGCCTTACCACAGGATATGTACACAAAGAGCAGTGTACAGCAACAGCGGTCCTTCTCCACAAAGGTGTTGCCTGAATGGATACTGCAAACTACCACCCCAGAATGCTGACAAGCTTGGTCTGCAAAGCTATGGAAAGGATCAGCATGTACCTCAGACATAAAGATATTGGGGACCTACTGACACTGGACCCTACCCAGTGTGGCTTTCTTAAGTGCAGATCCTGCCCCTTAAACATGTTTGACTCATTTGAAACAGTCATTAAGGTCATTGATGAGGGGAATGTGGTCCACACAGCCTAGCTGGACCTTGCAAAATGCTTCCATACAATACCCCACGTATTCATTATAGATAAGCTCACCAGCTTAAATATAAACCCCTATGTCAGTAGAGGGGTTGCAAACCAGACCAAGGACAGAACTGACATGGTCAGAAATGCTGCAGCCATGTCAGACTGCAAACCAGATACAACTGGCATCCCACAAGGCTTGGTCCTGGGACCTCCCTTGTTTGGTATATATGTCCCATAGGTACAGGCCAACATGGAAGGACTGTGTCTGAACAAGTTTGCAGAGGACTACAAACTGGCCACCATATCTGACCCTCCAGCTGACACAAGCATCCCACAAAAGGGCCACATAGAAACAGACAACTGGTGCCATAGCCATGTCAGCAAGCTAATTGCAGAAAAGTGTATAGTCAACCCTTGTAGATATACAGTAAGTGCCCACCAATTACCACATAGGTGTTATCCCATTAAGTACTTAAGATGTAATAAGAGACCTGAGGACACAAGTTGATAGATATCTTGCATTGGACAAGCATGTGGCTGTAGTGGTTACAGAAACATACCATATACCCACCTAATCATGAAGGTAGTCAGATCTAGATCAGGGGAGGTCATTGTGGCTCTGCAGTCATCCTTCATCAGCTTCACAACTGACTACAATGGCCCCTGTGGGATGTACCTCAGCAGACACCTCCATCAACTGGAAAGACCCCAAAAGTACCTCACCAGGAGTATCAAAGAGCTTGAACAGATGCCATGTGTTGCCTGATTAAACAAACTGCAGCTCCACACACTGCCATACTGCCCGCCCAGAGGCAAGCTGTGCCTGATGTATAAAGCCATGTCTAAGCTGGAATCAATAAACATGCTGCACCTTGTACAATCTGAATGGCAGTGAGCTATGCACATGAGAGACCTGAACCCCAGCACTGACATACATAGGACAAGCTGTACTGAATGATCCATAACACAGAAGCCACCCCCACTCTTGAGTAAACTCCCAGTACAGGTTAGCCAGAGAGTCACCCATCGACTCTCCTCAAAAGGAATCTTGATGAGTGGATAGGAAATGGTAGGTTTACCCTGGGTATCACTGTTATGTCACAGGTAGATGGAGGCACAGTATACTAACCATGACATATGTCATGGCAAACTCCAGTTACAATGTGTGTCAAAGGACAAACACACTCTCTGACTAGCATTAGAAATGGCCTAGGGCACATCACTAGTGTTTGCCAATGTCCACCTATGTTGTGGAATACACTACCAAAGTTGGACAAGCCTGGTTTAAGTAGTCCATATCTGAACATAATGCAACATGGTCATATGTGCACAACTGGCCCCTAAACAGTCTGTTGTGCTCACTATGAAAGTTTAAAGCAGTGATAGGACTAAAGCCCAGGATACTGTCCACCACAGTGAAAGTACTGAACCAGTACACTATATGGTACTACAGTGTTAGGTCAGTATGAAAGGATGTTGACAACTGTATGCAAAGTATCCCATGCAAACCCTGCAGGCACAGTATAATGCCTGTTGTGTTCAGACATGAAGCAGTTGGCCAGTAATTTTTTTTTTTTTTTTTGTATGAAACAACCCTGTACAAATGCCAACAGTTCATCACACCATTGCCCCCAAACCCGTGACACAGTTAAAGCTCAAAAAAAAGGCCCTCCAAAATTTTCACAAAAATCCTGGTTGCCTGGGGGGGGTTTCCCAGAAACATGACT